>NW_027526203.1:224896904-225194404 GCF_048455015.1 Haemaphysalis longicornis | reverse complement strand
CAGACATGAGCGCAAAGGTGGAGAAGTCAACGCAAAAGCAGCATTTTCTGTTTCCATAGGTCGCATCTCTGATCACTGTGCGGTAAGACCACTAAATCTAGTATCCCCCCCTCCACTTTCCCTAAGAAGCAATGAAGATGCATCTGATGGAATAAGCGCCTTGCACCAAACGTGCCGCATCCTTGGTTACTTTGCTATTGTATGAATTGACATTTAAATGTACTCTGCTTTTTTGTGATTTCATTAATGTGGAAAAGATGTTATGTTCCTAGTCTCACAACACTTCCTCCCTCATTTTTCATTACCGCGTTACTTGCGTTATGTTGCATCGTTCTGCTTCCAGGAAGCAGGAAAAATGTCTGATTTTATTTTAGTGGTGTTCTTTTTTTGGAAGTAAAAAAAATCTGTTCCCAATCCTTTCGGAGCTCTCACCGTAGTAGTATTGTACTGTAGTAGTACGAGATATGAACATTTTGTAGCTTAATGTCACTGCAAGAAAGGTGTTCTCAGTTTAAAGCCACTGATTGCGTTCTGTAAATAGTTTGTTTTGCTTTAGTGGAGTGTTTATGTGCATTTCTGAAAGCTGAAAAAAAAAAGTGATCTTCCTAGTTTAACAACACCTCTGTCACTAAAAGTCGCCTTTTGTTCACTGTGCCTCAATATCATGAAATGTGATTTTGTTTTCATACTCATAGACCCTCATATTTGAGATATTGTTGATACGTTGTTCGAAATTAAGTAAATTCTTGGTAGCAACAGCCTTAACTTTGGCAGAAAAATAAATGTCATTGATACTTTCACCCTGCTTCCCTGTGTGCCTGAGTGGTCACTTTATGCTATGTACTGTACACCAGTAATTGTGTTGGCAGTTTCAAACAATATGATACAAGGTGATGTTTCATTTTCAAGGTATGATTATTCTCACCCATGAAGCATATAGCCGCGAATTCAACTGCAGTACTTTCAAGATGTGAAGGAAGGAAGGAAGGGTGTAGAAGGAAGGCAGGAAAGTTAACCTGGCTAGAGCCTAGTTTGCTATCCTGCACGTGGGAAAGGGAAACTAGGCAAAAAAGAGAAAAGAAAGAATGAAGAGAAGTTGGAGTAGACACGTATGCCCAGCGCTGAAGCACTGACACTGATAGACACTGGAGGCGTTCAGTCTATAGTCTGGTGTTTAAGTTCGCCGCCCGTAGAAAGCGTAAAAGTTCCTTAGTCGCCTTCTGAGCGGATGACAGAGAGGGCCAGTAGCGCAGAATCATCTCCTCCGAAAATGGCCGGTGAGAGTCCAGGTTCCTCAGTGCTGACGACAGCTTTTTTCTTTCAGGCGAGTAGCGTGGGCACTCGCATAAAACGTGCCAGATCGTCTCCGGCGTGCCACACGTTTCACACTCCTCACTTGCTGCCATTCCCATTGTGTATGAATAAGCATTTGTGAAAGTCATCCCCAGCCAGAGACGGCAAAGAAGAGTTGCGTCAGACGACCGTGGAAGGCTTAGTGGAAGGGGACGCTGGAGGTGCGGGTCAAGGGCACCAATGCGTGCACATGTGAATTCTTCTGGATGCCATTTGGAGATTGCTGTTTCCGGGCAAGTATGCGGAGGGCCCTAGCTGCGTCCGTCCTAGACAATGAGATGAGCACAGTCGCCGCTGTTTGATGCGCCAGCCGAGCGGCAGCGTCCGCACTTTCGTTGCCGACAATGCCGCAGTGGCTGGGAAGCCACTGCAGGGTGACATCATGACCCGCCTGGGTAGCACGGTCATACACCATTCTTATTTCTGTCAGGAGCTGTTCGTGAGGTCCCCGGCACAGGGGTGACTGGAGTGACTGAAGTGCAGCCTTCGAATCACAGAAGATAGCCCATCTGCGGCACGAACTTTGCTCGATGGTGCGAAGAGCGCAACGGATGGCCGTAAGTTCTGTAGCCGTGGAGGTTGTAGGATTGGCTATCTTGAATTGGCTGGACAGTGACATTTGTGGAATACTCACAGCGCCGGCAGAACACGACGATGTTACCGAGCCATCAGTGTATACATGGGTTCGGTCATTGTATGCCTCGTGCAGGTAAGTCAAAGTTAGCTGTTGCAGGGCTGGTATGGGAAGATCGCGTTTTTTCTTTACTCCTGGAATATCTAGGCACACTCGGGGCTGCATCACACACCACAGCGGAAGGAGTGGTCGCATCGCTGGCATATAGTTCGACGGAATGCTGGTGTTGTGGGAAGCTACTACCCTTGCGAACGACGCCCGCGGTCTGGTCGCTGGTATTCCCGCGAGGTGATGATCAGGTAGACGGGCGAGGTGCCTGATATCTGTCCTGAGTATTTCAACTTCCACAAAGGTTGCCAAAGGGTGATTCCGAGCCAGCGCAATGGTCGCTGCTGTGGACGTACATCGTGGTAGGCCAAGACAGGTTCGCAAGGCCTGAGCTTGTATACCCTGAAGTGACCGAGTAGTTGTGCGGCACGCTCCAGAAAGGACAGGAGCACTGTACCGTAGACAGCCCAAGAACAGCGCGTTGTATAGCTGCAACATTGACTTCATTGGTGCTCCCCACGTCTTGCCGCTGATGAGTTGGAGCACAAGCACCACTGCAGAGAGCCTCTTCTTTATAACGTTTACGTGAGCGCTCCAAGAAAGGCCTCTGTCGACAACTATGCCGAGAAACTTGTGATTTCGCACATAAGACACCCTTTCGCCATTAATATTGGCCTCGAGGACATACCGTGGCGCCACCTACGAGTGACGTCACTTGTAGGACACCGAATCGTGTTGTCGTCTGCTACAGCAGATTTCCCGTGCGTATACGGACCGGTCGGCCGTTGTATGGCACCACCGTCGCTTCAGCGAACAGCGCCGCCCGTGGCGAACCACTCGTCAGTGGAATGCCGGTGCAGTAAGCGCAGCGTTGTTGTGCATGGCTTTCAGCCGTTCTGCTGCAGTGTGGCTTGCAAAGCGTAGATACCCACAAGGACTTTTGTCACATCGGTAAATCTTGAACGTAGAAATGACGTTTACGAGGTGTGACTTACGCCAATACTCAGTAATTACAAATAGCAGACGACGCTCAATGCGCCAAGCTTGAATTCAAGGTGGAAGTGCAAGTCCGTTCCTTCGCGCAAATTTTTCATGCTTGCGTGCAGTTTGGCGTATCGAGAAAGATATCGCAGCTAAATGCTGTTACAAAGCCGGTGTGTTCAGCCGATCCAGGAATGCTGCGGCGCTGGCCTTGGTCAGTTGATGACGAAACGGCGTCGTGCACAAGCAAAAGGCAAATTTCGGGCGTGTATTCTAAGATTTACCTCAAAACAGAAATTGTGATGGATGACGCTTCCGTAATTTCATTAACTACGCTAGAAAAGTGTTTAATTTCACAGAAATACACTTACTACAATCATCGGGAATCGTTTACAGAATAAATACCGCAGAACGTTATTGCTTCTCGTGGAAAAGCATTGCTTTACAAGGATTGTAATGGTTGCTGGATAGTTGGTTAATGGTTTTTCAAAAATCAAATTCCTGCGGGGCTGAACGACGAGAGACAGGAGGGTGCCATAAAAACCTGTGCTCAGTATCAAAATTGAATGCTGCGGTCGAGTTTTACAAGCTACCACCTACGCTTGAAAATCATGCACTCCTCCGTCTAACAACGACGATGGTTTATCGCCAAGTTCTGTCGTGTGGGTTTGCTTGGTTGCTTTCTGGAGTTAAACTTTGGCTAGTTCAGCTTTGAATTTGACCAGCATGCAGACACACACTCCAATATTGAACGGGCAACGTGTATGTTTGTTTGAATGCTCCTACCTTTAATACCGCAAGTTTGGTGAGGTCCTACTAAACTAGTGATGACAAGTAGAAGGCGCCTAGATAAAATGTCTGCGAAAATTTTATAATCTACATTGCAGAGAGATATTGGCCGATAGCCGTCAACCGATTTCAGCTTTTGTTCATCTTGCGTTTTCGGAATTAAAACTGTGTGTCCTAAATAAAAGGTTGGCGGCAAAACATCATGGTCGTATGCTGCTGTGAATATGTCTAACAGAACGGGAGCAAGGATAGCAGAGAACTTTTGATAAAACTCTCCGCTCAAACCATCGGGCCCCAGAGTCTTGTTTGTCTTGAGGTCAGAGATGGCAGCCTTAACTTCTTCGAGTGTAATAGGCCCAGAAACCAGAGCGCACTCATCGTCTGTCAGCTTTGGCAGTAAATCAATGAGGGAACTAAATTCTTGCCCCCGAGCTAATAGACTTGACCCCGCAAATAGCGTGCTGTAGTGGTCATGGAAAGCACTTGCAATTTCAGCTGCTTCAATGTACTTAATACCGTTATGTTGAATTTCGATTACTTCCTTTGCAAGTGCTCACTCCCGCTCATGATTTAGTGAACGATGAGTGGGGTAACTATCAAAGAATTTTTCAGTTCTCGACCGAATTAGAGCGCCATGGTATTTTTCGGTAACGTATTGCTGAAGTTGTGCCTTAACAATGCCAATTTCCTCTACACCCGATCCCGGACTGACCGCTTCGAGTTCATGAAGCCCTACCAATGTACGAGTTAGTTCCCGTACATAAAAACGTTTTAAAAACGAAAGGCGTGCGGACTCTTCTATTGCGCAATCCCTTACCTCCTGTTTGAATAAATCCCATTTCTGATATAAAGAAAGACTGTGTGTTTCAAGAATACTAGTCAAGCAATCGGATATACGTTTACAAAATATTCCATCGGCCAATAAAGAGGTATTAAGCTTCCACAGATCCCATTGAGGCAGCACGCTACGCGGTCTTGCTCGTCCTAAGCAAACAGATACCATGCAGTGGTCTGTGAAGAAGATCGGGCGTACAATATAGTCAGAAATGCTAGGCATCTCTTCTGCTGAAATGTATATGCGGTCAAGACGGGCATTCGAATTGCTCTGAAAGTGAGTAAAGTGCATGGTACTCCCTTTTACCTGACCAACATCAACAAGACCATTATCATGCACTAAATCAGACAGGGTGGGTGCACTTTGGTCGTAATGTGAACGTGGTCTAGATCGGTCTTGCTCACAGCAAACACAATTAAAATCCCCCATGAGGAGGATTTTCCGTTGTGTGCGTAGAAAATTCCCTAGTGACATAAAAAAGGAGTTACGTTCCCGACAATTCACTGGAGCATAAATGCATATGATACGCCGTTCAACTCCTATCATAACAAGGTCACAGCAAATAAAACGCCCAGCATCATCAATACTACAGGAGAGACTGGAAAACTCAACTTTCTTGCTAATAACCAAAAAACATCCACCAGACAAGACTACAGAGGGACTAACACATACGCTGTAATGTTATAAAAAGGGTTCTAATGCAGCCGCCGTGTCCTCATCACTGCAGAGCTTTGTCTCCTGGATGGCCGCAATGTCCACGCCCATCCGTTTAAGGAGGCGTAAAAGCTGGTATTGCCTCCTCCTGTTTCTTAGACCTCTCACGTTAAGTGTGGCAGCGTGAAATGCTGTGACACTTGCCATTTTGTTGGAGCTTCTTAGGCGACCTTTTCACCTCCAGATGTGCCACCCTTGCGGGTGGTCTTGGATGACAGTGATTTTCCTGACTTTTTGGAGCCAGCCCGCGTCACAAGACCACTAGTCACCACAGCCATGTCGGAAGAATCTTGAGCATTGGACGCTTGCTTTTTGCCAGCGCTCGATGACTTGTCCTCGCCGTCGGCAGGAGCTGACCTCTTCACCGATCCGCTGCTACCACCCGGAACATCCTCTGGTAGAGCCACAGCATCCGCCCAGGATGCGGACGGCAAGGTAACGGAACTGTCATCTCCACCTTCTCCGCACGATACATCACTGCTGTCATCATCGCTGGCAGGTAAAGGTACCGCAGCATGAACCCCCCCTGAAGCGTCATTCGAAGCTGTCGAATGCGTGTCCATTTCCTCTTCCCGGTTCTGCTTACTAGACTGGGAATCATCCTGCCGCTCGCGATCAGGTGGCACAGGGTAGGTCTCCAGTTCCCTGCGATCCACCGCCGAAGAATCTTGAGGCCCAGCCTCCGGATTTTCCGATAGCACCGACTGGCCAACTTCACCTGATGCGTCAACAACCTCCGTCACATCCATGACATGAGCGGAGACGTCATCTTCAGTAGTTGATTCCTGGCCATGCCGAAGCTTGTCTGCGTATGTCATGACGCACCTTTCTGCGGTATGACCATATCGGCGACACTCGTTGCACAGGGGCGTTCGGCACTGCCGTCGCACGTGCCCAATCCTGCTGCACCGCAAACAAAGAGGTGGCCTTCCAGGAATCAGTACAAGACACTGGTTCCCATAAATGTCCATCATATGCGGCACATCAGAGACCGATACTCCATCCTTTAGTGTAAGGGACACCTCGCGAGCTCCAGTCTCCATATGGTCCATTCCCGGACACCGCCACATTTCTCTGGTAATGGATTGGGTGGTTCCAAATGGTTCGAGCGTTTCTGTTACTCTACGGTTTTCCATGTGACGCGGCACCCAAAGTAGCTTCATCTTAACATTCTTTGTATCCGGGTCAAACACCATACACTCCAATCCTTTGACGATGAACTTCTCGAGCTGGACTAGCTTCTGCTTGACGGCGCTCGAGACGCAAGTAACCATCCACACGTGGCTCATTTGGTATTGCCCTATACACAAGACGTCGCGGAGGTTGATTACGCGAGCCAGAGCATCCCTAAAATCGGGAGCACGGTATGGCCGGCCTTTCAAGTCCGCATGCAGGAAGACAGTGTTCAAGACAGCATTACCGGTTGGCAGACGGGGAAGGATGATCTTGTACGTATCCATGTTAGTTCCGGACGACGTAGTACCTCGGCCAGTGGCCGATGCGCTGTTTCCAGCTGAGAGCATAGAGACACAAAATGGGAGGCTACAAACGCGCCTTATATTTTTGACTCATTCAAATTACTGCTGACGAGCGCTCTCTCGTCAGCAGTTGCCACAAGTGCAACAACATTAACGTAACGCAAACTACTTAACGTCGTGCGCCTCCGGAAATGCTCTGCATTTGATCGTGCCCCTCGCGAGGGGGATGTTTCACTGCGTCGCCATGCGAACAGTTTGCCATTATAGTTTCCGCCCGCTCCGGTCGGTGTCGCCACGGTTCAAACCACGGCAGGGGAGCTGCGCGGGCGTTCGTTGATCGGCGTGCGTTCCGGCGTGGTGGTTTGATTTCACTCTTGGCCATCATTTTTAAATGCAGAGCATTTCAGTAACTCACGATGTCACCCGCGTTGGCGTCCTTAGTCCGCATCGCTCCCCCTATACTATATAAAAAAATAATACTTACCGGCGCCAGGTTTCGAACCAGCGACTCTGCGGGCGGAACGCAAGGTACATGGTACTCTACCCACTGCACCACAAAGCCGACACAGAATGGGAGGTTACGAACATGCCTTATATCCTTGACTCATTCAACCGTCGGCCACACGTGCGCCCTCTCCCCCGCGTCCTCCTCGCCTTCTCTCCGCTCGCAAAGCCCTATCTCGCCGCGTTGGGTTCGCGCTGATCAACAGTCGGTTCGCGCGCAAGAACAGGTGGGGGCGCTCGCATCGCGCTCTCTCGCCGCGGTCGGTTCGCGCTTAAACCACATATGTCGTTCGCGCGTGCTCCGGTCGCTAACATCTGTGGCGTGGTCGTGACGTCAACATCACGCGTTCGTATGGTGGCGCGATTTTGGCGCTATAACACTCTCTCGCGAGGGGCATTGGATTGGATTCGATTGGATTGGCTTGGCTTGGCTTGGATTGGCTTGGATTTGGATTGGATTGGATTGGATTAAAGTGGATTGTGTTGGATTGTGTTGCGTCATAGCCGCGCCACGTTGCGTCATAGCCGCTCCACGTTGCGTCATAGCCGCGGCAGGGGGTTCACGGCACGTTTCACGTTTCACCAGCGACTTCATCGACAATGTCTACGCTGGAAGACAACAATTACAACAACAACCAATACGTAATCCATACGACTTGCAGGCGCGCCCCCCGCGGAAATGCTCTGCATTTGATCGTGCCCCTCGCGAGGGGGATGTTTTTCTTGTGGCCACCGTCTCACCCGCTCCTTGTGGATTTGATGCAAATTACCAGAAAAGTTGTCTGTAAACCAAATAATTCGGGCAAGCAATCAGCGACTCGCTTGTTCCCGGCGACACCGCTTCGTTTAGGTAGTTGCTACCATCGCGACTTACAGCTCTACATACGCAGCAAACTAACGCCAAGGACGATGCAACTGATGCCGAGAAAAGTACGCTGTAAATTCATTATGAAATACTTGTGACGGGACATGTGTGTGCAAGGAAACACCTTGTAACAGCGACGGAAACGCGTCGCTCACTTATGATCTCACCGCGCGAACTGCTCGTATTGCCTGGTAAATGAATGACGCGAGAACGCTGATCAGATTGCTTCGCCGCACATGCTTAGAATTATTGTTATGGTCTGCAGTTTGGCTTGATCAGTGCCTATTTCCCCTACGATGTTTTTATTCATGCCCGGATTTGATTAACGATCACTGCCGTGGCCTGTACTCTGCACGGCTCATGTTTACTTTTCGCGACTTGTCCGCAATGTATGAACGGTATAAACGCGAGTTTTTAACGCCTTCGAGCGGGTTCGGACAAGGCTATATTTAGTTTTCATTAGGTGCTCGGCGGTGTAATTTTTAATTGCAGCGTGTTTTGTATGTTTACAATAAGCCGGCATTTCTCAAGCATCAATTTCGAAACTCACGACTGCTCACAGAAGGCGAGGCTGCGTACGAGGAGAAACACTTCGTTAATGATTTCGGGTAATGGGGATATTTAGAATAGGAGAACCGAGCGTTGGGGGCCCCCAAGAAGTTAGAGGAACCCAAACGCAACACGCGCGTGCGCGACGGGAGGGCCTTCGCCAACAGCTCCCAGCCGGCTTCGGATGCACGTAATCGGATGTTAGGAACCTTAGGCTTGGCGTCGCAGCAGATATTTTTAATGCGTTCGTATGTTGAAAACGTGTACTTAACATGCGAATATTTTTGGACGTAGGTGTGCGTGAAGAAGCATTCACGAAAGGCGCTATACGTTTATTTAACTTGTCGTTCCCCCTTCTCGACATAGGCGCAAGCATGGATGTAGTACATATTGGTACATCGCACAACGGCCGCTATAATTTTGCACGAATAGTTCGTCTCGCATTCCTAGCACCGATGAAAAAAAACATTTGGAATAATAAAGATATTTTCAAAACTGGTAGACTTGTGCGTGATTGTACGTGTAACTATAGGCCAGAGTATATAGTTGCATATGTGCTCGTGCATGTTATGTGTCAGCAAAAAATTTTTTGCGCAACAAACCCACTTCAACTCATTGAAATGGACCTAACGAGGCAGAAACGCAAATTGCAGGACCGTAGGTTGGAGATATTTCAGAGTCATTTCAACAAAACTGTAAATCAGACTCTCCGAATTGTGGCCGGTGTGTGTCCATCTGTTTATTATTGTGCCGCTGCGTAGCGTTAACGTTTACGTTTCTAGTGTTTTCGTTTTATATCTTTATATTTTGCCGGCGTAACTATACGGAACAGTTTAATTTTTTTCCCTCAGTGAATCGCTGCTCCGTTCGCGTTCAAACTTCACACGAAGGTCGCATTTTGTGGTCAATTTCGCCTGACACTGAGCACAACGACAGTACTCACCCGTTAATTCTGGAAATAAATAAAAATAATTTTCCCCTATGGGGAAAATGGTGGCCGATTTGGACGTGCCGATTCGGATCTTGGAACGACGTCGCCACATGCAAAACGAAAAGCGCGATGGCGGTTCACGGTAGGAAGGAGCCAAATAATGTAGCAGACGATCAAAAAATCTTTCGTAAGTACTTGGTGATGGCCACAAATTGGTGGCTATGTATTGACAGCAGATGGGAATTTTGTAATGTTTAAAACTTCATGACAAGTAGATTGAACACGGCGCAATGATTGGAGTTGTCTTAGCGGCCAATTTCAGCATCCCCAGCTTTCCGGCTCACGCCTAGTTCAGCCATCCGCCGCTAGGCGCTCAGGAGCGAGCGTAACTCAATGGGCGGCGATCTTTTCAGCACGATTACTCATAATTTTTGAAATGTTCTGCAATATTTTTCTTATCATGCTATGCTGAAAGCGAAAAACTACCAGTATATAAAATATTGTTTCAATAAATTGGTTCCACTAGGTTCCTGAAGGGTTTAAAGTGGGAGTATTGCGGAGAAGTTTCAAGCATTGCGGAAAAGCTCCTATCGTCCCTGGAGCAGACCATGTGTTGAAAGCTCCGTGGGTGCTTTACCTCGTCGTTGTATCAGGCCGGGTTCCAAATAGGTCGCATTTTTTAAAGACGATAGTCTTTCTTGGGCTCCTTAAACCCAGAAATTTTGGTCTGTCTGTATGTCTGTCTGTCTGTGACTCGATTCAGCCACCCGGCCAAAGTAAAACACGTCTACGCAATAGTCTTATATAGTCACAGCTAAATCTACCCGTCTAAGTCCGGAGTAATGTTCATACTTGTCAACATTGTTGAAGAAGAACAAGACACTACGCAAATATAAGACAACAAATTAGTACAGAAGTGATATTTGCAGTGTTCCTTTATAAAAAATGATACATGCTTGATTTTTGCGAATGTAAATACTTCATCAACTGCAGAAAAAAATTCACCCCGCCGTCGCCTGCTGTGCCCGCGCCACTATAGCTTCTGGCGCCATTTTAAGAAATCAACCGGCAACAGTTACGAAAGGTTCCACTAGATAGGTTCAACGTTCTGCTTGCAACGCACGTGGAGTAGGGAAACGCGGTTCTATAAACGTTGAAGTCATAGAGTTTCATACTAATATATACTAGAGGGAAATCTGGCGCTGCATTCGCGGGCCGCCATGGGCGGCGCCATTGCAGCTAGCGACGTTCCTCGCCTCCTTGGCTTGGTTAGCCACATGGCTTCTTTTTCGTCTTGAAGCCAACAGGGGTAACATTGTTTTTTTTTGTTCATCTTCTCTGAAGCTTCTAAATAATCCCTGACAAATAAATCTTTCTGGAGCTTTTATTTTATAATAACAAAACAAATTCGATTAATCTTCTGCAGTAATATTGTTGCATTTTTGCAGCCAAAGCCAACTTTTCAGCCTGTTCGTGAGCCACGCCAAGGACAAGTGGAACGTGCCTGCCCGGTACATGACGGCACGCTCACTGAAGCGCGGCTCCCCTAGACAGTGGCGCCAGATTTCCCTCTAGTATATATTAGTAGGAAACTCTATGGTTGAAGTAGGGCGCCTCGATTCACGCGCGTCTTCGCCGTACGGCAGCGTTGGCATCGAGACACCCGGTTTGGAGCAGTGGAACGCGGGAAATTTAAAATGATTTAAGAAACCTTTGGCGTTTTTACCTTGGGAGGAGCGCAACGCAAGAGGAACAACATGAGAGGTGAGCGGTAAAGCGAAGGGAGGCATTTACGTGGCAAAACTCGATAAGGACTATCGTCTTTTGACGACATTTGCAACGAAAGGAGCAGATACGCGGCCATTTTTATGCCTACGCGCGTTACTGGCACGATGGATAAGAAAATGATAGTTGGGGCTAAAGCGAAGCGGTGGTGCGAGTTCTGGGTGCTGTTACAAATCGTCGGTGTGTGAGTGCGCGCACTCTTGTGTGCATGCGTGAGTGTGTGTGCGTGCGTGCGAGCATGCGGGTGCCCGTGCGCGCGCGTGTGTGTGTGCATGTGAGCGCACGTGGGCGCGTGTGTGCGTGTGTGTGTGCGTGCGTGCATGTGTATGTGTGTGTGCGTGTGCGTCCGTTCGTGTGCGTGTGTGCGTGTATGTTTATCTGTGTGTATGTGTGCGTACGTGCGTGCGTGCGTGCGTGCGTGAGTGCGCGTGTGTGCGTGCGTGCATGCATGTGTGCGTGCGTGTGTGCGTGTGTGTGTGTGTGAGCCCGTGTGCGTGCGTGCATGCCTGGGCGTGCGTGCGTGCGTGTGTGTGTGAGCTCGTGTGCGTGCGTGCGTCTGTGTGTGTACATGCGTGCGTGTGTGCGTGTGTGTGTGTGTGTGTGTGTGCGTGTGTGTAGGTGCGTGCGTGCACCTCCTTAATTTCATTTCGGGCTACATTAGGTAGAACACGGAAAGTAAAGACGGCAGTAGAACAGCCGAAAAAAAAACATAAAGCAGTCGTGAATGTCGTCGTGCTGTAACAGAAGGTTTGGTTAAGTACATTATACTTGTATCTGGTTTCTCTCTTTGTACAGCCCCGTGTGAGAATTCAAGTGACGTCGCATTGGTAATCGTTGCGGGTCTCGTTTACAGCTTCGCAGTCCAACCACATTCCCAGCGTGAATTGGAGCGATAATTTTTTTTGTATTTTGCCTAATAAGATGATTAGTGAAGGTTATTTAGCCAACTTTTAAAGCAGCAAATCTAGACAAAAAATTCCAAAGTTGCATAGCGGTTTGCAAAACTTCGGAATAAATAGTTTCCGTAGTATTTTTCACCTCACTCATGCATGATATACAAAAGCACTACGTGACATGCCCGCTTGCGCGTTGTGATTGCGGTGCTCCCAAACGTTCGGTGCACAAATAGCCACAGGCGTGCTGCCGCCTTAAAAGCGACAGGTCAGCGATGCAAACGATAACCGTTGCCTGTGCTTATCTCTATAACGAATTGTCGCGAGGAGAGCACATCGCTGGCATAAATGGCAATGCCAACGCCGGCATCGCTAAACTGTAGCTTTCCAAGCTGGCAGCACGCCGATAGCTCCCGATAGCCGACAGTCGAAGAGGGGGCGTAGCTATTGCCATAAAAAATAGTCTTCCATTTTTCGCCCATCAAGGCATCCCTAACCACAAAAGTACTTGGTGCACTATTAATGTTAATAATACTTCAATTCTTATAGGTGGAATCTATAGAAAATTAAACGACGATTGGAGATTACCTCAATCGAATGCACGATTTCCTTTACCAGAATGTAACTGAGCGCACTAAACTTTTCATAACTGGTGATTTCAACCTCGGTGACATTGACTGGGATGAGCTTACAACTAATAGTCACAAAGTGAAAAGCTGTGAGCGGCTTTTAAATATAATGTATAGATTCTTGCTATTTCCATTGGTAAAAGAACCCACGTGCATAAAAGTTAGCGCCCATTCAGTATTTGATCTGGCGTCTGTATCCGGACGGTTAACCCCTGAAGTAAGCGTAGAAGAAGGCATTTCTGATCGACAAATGCTTTTACTTACATTTGGTAACCAAAATCAGAATTCCAGCCGCAACAATAATCTCTTAAGGGTTCCAATCAAGCAGTATAACCGGGCAAACGACGAAAGCATCATCGATCATCTAGAGATAGCGTCTGGGAAATTTTCATGTGATTCTGATACAAGCATCAATTAGTTATGGTTGAAGTTTAAACAAGCAATGGAGTTTTGCGACGCCAACTTCATTCCTACTAACTGGAATCCTACATAGCGGAAAACGCCTTGGATTACATGTGCTATCATGGGGCCCTATTCTCGACTGCACAAATTGCCGGCAATTCAGGCAATTTTCCGGAAGTCTTTTCTGATTGGCTTTCAATTTTGGTCACGTGCTTCCGGTTGACAAAGCGGTTGTGTGTGCTGTCGTCATTTTTACGTTTCATGTCGTCTACGGACACTAGTTCTAAAGTTTGCCTTATTTCTCGTTACTAAAGGCGCATAATTCTTGGTCGGCAATGAAAAACCAGACTAAATACAGCGGACATGACAACATAAGCCTGTCTTTGCTATTCAACAACAATACTGCTTGTAAAACACACCCCCTCTGTGATTGGCTGAGAAGGCGTGACGTAATTTAAACAGTTGGCGGGAACGATTACATCATGCATTGGCAACTTCAGCCTGCGTAAAAGTGACGTAATGCTACGTAACAGCTTGAAAATGGCGGCTGTTTTTGTCGCAAAATACAAGCAAAATAGGGCACAATATTGCCCCGGCTTACGGCGCCGCGAAATGTGCGGCAATTTGCAGCAGGCGCAGTTTCGCATGCGCGCTGTTTAAAGCATGTTCCCTACCGAAACAAATTATAGTTTCAACTGCTTCCAAGTCAGCGATCATGGAACATACAAGTAACATGCAGTATTTTGCTTTTATGTTTGGCAATGAAATAAAAATTATTTGTTTGGCGTAACCGCAACATAAGAGGGCAGTACAAGCCTCTCCATGACAAAGAGAACCCAATGCATGGCATTTGTCCATACTTGTCCTTGTAAGCTGTTGGGTCACATGATCGAACTCAAGAGAAAGATAGCAACGAAAAGTGACTATTTAGTTCATTACAGCGCTGATTGCAGTCGAGCTTGACGAATGAGTGAATCGGCGACATCGGTGCGCTCCGCGGTTATCAGGCGTAGCGCTTCGCTGCTCTTATGTGTGATATAAGCGATGGTCGCGGCAGTCTTTTTCTGTGATCACGCCATAAACTTATAACATAGCAGCAGACGATGGCGTGGCGGCGGTGGCGGCAGGGAAGGTGATAACGCAACAAAGCTTGCATTGAAACCGAGAGCCCGGCTATGTTAATAAAAGCGATTGAAAGAAATAAATAGACACAGTAAAAAAATTGTGTGGTGTTCTTTAGCTCAACATCCGCCTTTCGCTCGCTTTTGGGTCAACGTTACTCGATCGCCTTGTGGTGTTGGCGCCAAATTTGACCTCCAGAAATGTGTTTTTCTTGTCAGCCTCAGCTACCGTCTTAATTTTTATAGTACATGCCAAGTGTTTTTATATCTTTCTTGCACAATATTTGGTACCTTGGTAGCGATATTTATGAGTGACTCGTCAAATTACACTGCATGTCGTCATAGCTATAGGTGCAGCACGTCACTGATTGCTTACGTCGTGCTTACGCAAAAAAACATGGGCGAAATGCCGGCAATTTGTGCAGTCGAGAATAGGAATAGAATAAAGAAAGTTAGAAAGAATACAAGAAAAGAGAAATTATTCAGCAGACAAAAGTCACCTCGCGTGAACATTGAAGGTCGAATAAAAAATCCAGAGATAATTTCTTTTCAACAACGCTTGCATGTTTTATGATAAATCAGCGACAGAAGTTTTGGCGGTATTTGTCTAAGCCAGTTGACCACATCGGCAATTAGAAGTAGCAGGGGCCGTTTTAAGCGACGCAAAATCAGTCTCAAACTTCTGCAATAAGTATTTCGAATTGTTTTTGCGCGTGTTACTGTCGTAGTAGCACCGCCGACAACGTCTCCCTCAGCAATTCCGGGGATAAATATAAAAGAGTCGGGAATTTGAAACTTGGTTTAGCAAATTGACGTCGAAAAAGTGCCGGTCCTGATAATATATCAAGTGTTTTTTAGACAATACTCTGAACAGCTAGTTCCATTCTTGTATGCAATTGTAGCGGCCACTTCGCCGTCGGCTGAAAGCGCCCACTATCATCGCCATGGGCCGCTGTGCCATCGTCAGCAGCGCGTGGCCTCGGCACGCAGGACGAGCCTCGACACGCAGGATGAGCATCGACACGCAGGACGAGCCACGCGCCAGAGAACACCCAACTCAACTTTTATATGCACCGGGCTGGTCTAGCCTCCTCCTCCCGATGTGCTGTCTGCGGTGATCAGGAGACTTTAGAGCACTTTCTATTGCATTGCCGCGGTTTTTCAATGATGAGGCAACGTCATCTCGCCACGCCATTGCGACGAATTGGCCTGCCTATTTCCATGCCCGTTCTACTATCTTTTTTGGTCACATCACTGGGATATTGTCACCGAGGGGTGGCGGCAGCCATTCATGCATACGTTTCCGAGACCAGGCGCCTGCCCTGTTAGCTTTGATTCTGGCATGTAGTTTTTCCGGTCCAAAAAGCTCAGTTGTTCTAATAAAAAATCCACCTAAAACTTTCAACCAATTCCATTTTTTCTCTTTCTGCGTATAAATAGAGAGGTGTATTAGTTTCCGGTGTTTTAAGCGGGCACATTACCTCTTCTCACGCCCGATTCCTGGCCAATCCCCCACGTGGGTATGAGCCAAGTCGCCAGGAACAACAACAACAACCCAGGCTACTGCGCTGCTCGGCCGAGTTCCACGGGCGCTCCCCGACTTGCGGGGCTTCTGCTGCCACCGAATCCTCCTCAGTAAATAAATGTAGGGTCAGCAGCACGCACATTGGCGCCCTACATTAATTGGTGACCCGGACGTCGGCAGTATGGAGCCCCACTTCGCTTGCCCTCTGCCGCCCTACCCGGCCTTCGAGCGACGCTACCCCCGAGCCTGGTTTTTAAAAATGGAAGCGCACTTCTTCATCCGCCGCATCGACTCACAGACCGAGCGCTACCGCATCACCACCGCCCTGCTTCCAGCCGACCTACGCTGTGAGCCGCTAAAACACGGTGAGCGGCCCTACGACACGCTACAGGCCCACGTGATGGCGCGCCTAAGCTCGAGTCATTTCCGACTAAAGGACGCTGTATCACCCCTTTCTGCGGTTTCCTCACACGCGGTTACGCACGATGAAAAGGGAACTGCGCTATCCAGCTTGCAGCATCCCTCGTGCACTAACGAGTTTCGTACGCGAGACCGAAGCAACGTTGCACCACCGCCCGGCTTCGCTGAACGTCACTCATCCACGTTCGGCCACTCCAATCTGGCTGCGCCCACGCACTCGACTCCTGGCCATTACACCACGCCACTCGATACAACGGCCTTGCCACCTCGCCCACCGTTCTACCCTAAGAACCCCGAGGTGTGGCTTATGCAGATGGAGTGCTTTTTCGACCTGTACCACGTCACAGCCCAGGAGGACCGTTACTCACTCATGTACGAGCTCCTACCATCAAGCTTAGCCCCCAGCTTGCCGGAGCCTGGAGCCCAGCCGTACGACGAGCTCAGGACCGTCCTCCTGACGCGCTACGGTCGGTACCTCAAACCACCCACGCCAGCCGCGCGGTTTTGCACTACCCCGGTAGGGGACCTTGTTCCTAGCACCAGCATGCTGGCGTCGGCGGTACCGCCCCGTGACGACACTACTACTACGACTACGCTATGCCCAGCAGACGGCAGCTCAGCGGCGACGATGAACGACTGCACCTCACACCCGAGCAGTCTGTTGCCCACTGTGTCTACGCTGCCTGCCTGCTTTACGCAAGCACGGGCTGGCGCCTGAACACACCGCCGTTACCACCCTTCAAACAAGCGGTTTCTGTGGACGTAAGCGCAGTTCATGCACCCAACACGCCGTGTTCGTCCTCACAACAGGAGATGCTGGCACGACACGCTGCTTCGAGACGCATCTCGACCATATGTGATGTGGCTGACGCGTCCACTACACCTCCACTGCAGTCGCCTTACACCCAGGAAACGCACACTTTGTCACTGGTTCCAAATCAGGACGTAAGCCTGCCCTCCGAAGAGCAGCCACCGTCCCATTCGACCTACCAGTACGACGAAGACACCGACGGTAATGACGGGGTCACAGAAAATCCTCTGGCCCACGCAACAAAACCCACTCAAACGAATCCAAGGTGCAGCTTTACCATTCCCAGCATGGCTAAGTGGACGCTGAGTTTGCGAGCCGCAAGTCCCGCACGTCCAAAGGATCAGCCACGAGGTCCATCTGACGAAAACGCACCCTATCCGGTCTTGAAGCGGCCCCCACCAGCACTCATGTGCGCCGTCGTGCGTAAACATCGCCGCCGACGCCGCAAGCGCCCACCCCGAAGGCGGTCTTCTGCGCTGGTAACACAGCAGGAATTTCACGTCGACCGCCTGCTTCGGCTCTGCCAACGCCAGAGGCGCGTGCGCTGGATCCGTCGTGGTTTTCCGGCTCATCACAACCTGCTTTCGACTTCCGCAACACGGAAACGCCGCAGTCACTCTCGACGTCACGTGCCGGTTCCGCGTCAAGCATGCGAACCGACGCTGCGTCCCACGCCATTCCCTCCACTCCAAGTTCAATGCTGCTGCTTTCTTCAACGCCGTCGTGCAGTTTTAAATTCAGAGCATTTCAGTAACTCACGATGTCACCCGCGTTGGCGTCCGTAGTCCGCATCGCTCCCCCTACACTATATAAAAAAATAATACTTACCGGCGCCAGGTTTCGATCCCACCACTCTGCGGGCGGAACGCAAGGTACATGATGCTCAACCCACTGGGCCACAAGGCCGACCCAGAACGGAAGGTTACGAACGCGCCTTATATCCTTGACTCATTCAACCGTCGGCCACAGGTGCGCCCTCTCCCCCGCATCCTCCTCGCCTTTTCTCCGCTCGCAACACCCTCTCTCGCCGCGTTCGGTTCGGGCGCACAACAGGTGGGGATGTGCGCAACACCCTCTCTCGCCGCGTTGGGTTCGCGCTGGCATTGGATTGGATTCGATTGGATTGGCTTGGCTTGGCTTGGATTGGTTTGGATTTGGATTGGATTGGATTAAAGTGGATTGTGTTGGATTGTGTTGCGTCATAGCCGCGGCAGGGGGTTCACGGCACGTTTAACGTTTCACCATCGACTTCATCGACAATGTCTACGCTGGAAGACAACAATTACAACAACAACCAATACGTAATCCATACGACTTGCAGGCGCGCCCCCCATGGAAATGCTCTGCATTTGATCGTTCCCCTCGCGAGGGGGATGTTTCTTTTTACACCGGCACACTCACGATGTGGAACGCTGCACTTGCAGCACCCACCCTTCCAGACCCGTGACACCATCTGCATTAACTTGCACACCTGCGGCAGCCTGACATCGGTTCAGGTGATTCGTGCTCAAGCTAGCCCACTAATCCACTCCCAGCCCAGGCCACCGGAGGTTATAATGTACACCGGAAGCTCTCATGTCAACGCATTGGACTTTCACAGGACGCTATTACGGGACTGACCAGAACCACTATAAGATCTTAGATACCTTTTCACTTGGACTACTTAAGGACCTCTGACCGCGGACACACCTTGTACATACACTTATGTAGCCTTTGTCTCTTCCCCGCTAGGCAGCAGTTGCTCATATTCTTGCTTTCTTTTTTGTCGCGCTCCACGCTCGGGGGGGAGCCCTGTAGCGGCCACTTCGCCATCGGCTGAAAGCGCCCATGCCGCTGTGCCATCGTCAGCAGCGCGTGGCCTCGACACGCAGGACGAGCCACGCGCCAGAGAACACCCAGGTTACTGCGCTGCTCGGCCGAGTTCCACGGGCGCTCCCCGACTCGTGGGGCTTCTGCTGCCACCGAATCCTCCTCAGTAAATAAATGTAGGGTCAGCCGCACGACCACATCGGCGCCCTACACAATCTTTACAACGGCCCTCAGGACGACCACCCTGTCCGAAGATTGGCTTTGTGTAAACATTACTCCTATACATAAAGGCGGCAATAAACTGCCCGCAGGCCAATCTCACTAACAAGTTGTTGCTGCACATTGGCGGAACAGATTCTCAGCAAAGCAATAATATATTACTTAGAATAAAACAATCTGCTATACCCAAAGCTACACGGCTTTCGCAAGGGTTTGTCCCCGGTGACTCAGCCTCTTGAAATAACTCATGATTTTGCATCACCAATAGATTCCAATCTACAAGTTGATACAATATTTATTTCGTCTCTTGCCGTCCTAGTCTACGTAATCCAACATGTCGTCCGAAGGTCATACCTGCCAGGTAAACATCTTCCTCTCGATTAACCCGAACTCGACAGCTAACCGGCTGCCTCAACACCTCACGACGGCCATGTGGGTCTACCTGACCTGTACCGGGAACACCCACGAGGTCCGCGTTACGCAGCGCAGTCTCGACCTGATCCTATCTTGCGCCGCCTGCATGGGCGAGCTGTGCATGATCACCGCGAGCAGGAGCGAAGACCTCGTCGTGGACGTGCTCTGCAAGAACCACCTGCGGCCGAAACTGTGCAACCTGGCGCACCCGCGTACTTTCGAAGCGGTGCTGTCCCGCGCCACCACGGCAGCTCTTCCGCGCAGACGGCCCGGCGGAGTTTCCCAGCGTCAACCTGCGCCTGTGTCACTGCCTCATGCGCCCGCTGTACGCCGCCATATACCTCAACAACACGCAGATACTGAGCACCCTGCTGAGCTACGGGGCCGAGCTGAGACCCGAAGACACGTGCCGCTGCGAAGAGCCCCACCGCGTGCACCCCTTGCTTGAGGTGTATGAAACGCTGACCCACTTCACGCGCAGCGGGGACATACCGGCAGACGCTGTTCGCTGCCACCAGCCGGCCGCCCTCGTGGTGCCTCGTCACGACGCAGAGTTGCGCGAGGCCTGCTACACCTTTGCCAAGGCCCTCGCGCCCCCTTCCGAACATCGAACGCTACTGCGCGAGAAAAGGAGCTTGCAGCACCTCTGCACCCTCCGAGCCGCTCTGTTCAGGCGCCGAGCCATGCCGAAGGGAGTGGAACAACTGCCTCTGCCGAAGCAGCTTCAGCGCTACATTTTGTACCAGCGCCGTGCCATGCCGCAGGGAGGGGAACAGCTGCCTCTGCCGAAGCAGCTTCAGCGCTACATTTTGTACCAGCGCCGTGCCATGCCGTAGGGAGGGGAACAGCTGCCTCTGCCGAAGCAGCTTCAGCGCTACATTTTGTACCATCGCCGTGCCATGCCGTAGGGAGGGGAACAGCTGCCTCTGCCGAAGCAGCTTCAGCGCTACATTTTGTACCATCGCCGTGCCATGCCGAAGGGAGGGGAACAGCTGCCTCTGCCGAAGCAGCTTCAGCGCTACATTTTGTACCAGCGCCGTGCCATGCAGAAGGGAGTGGAACAGCTGCCTCTGCCGAAGCACCTTCAGCGCTGCAGCTTGTACCAGTACGGTCCTGATTCTTTGTGATGGCTCATCTCAGCAGGCAGTGTTTCGGACCCTTTTTTTGCCTGTTCATACTATACGCTTGTATTCTTCTTACTCTTCTTGATAAGAAATTTTTTCTAGAGGCAGAATAAAGGCCTTTATTTGTACCGATATGGAACTTCAGCGTGGCATCCTGCACTCGAGGGTACCTTGAGCACGGGACGCGTCGTTCGACCAGCTGATGCCGGTACTCGACGATCGATGCAGCTGGCCAAGGCTCTCCTCCAAAGCTCGTGGGTGAGACAGGGGTTCCGGGTGGGAGTGCGGTTCGGTCGCAGCCGCCTGCCACGTGAAAGTATTCTGGGGGCCTCGCAGAGAAAGGATATGCGGTGGTAAGCGGTTCGTAGCGAAAATAGAAATATAGCAGGGCGGAGAACCGGTCCCGGTGCGGTACTCGGTAAGCGACAGGCGCTACTGCGCGTGCGCAGAGGCAGAATAACTGGTGCGCATGCGCTGGTGTACCGAGTAGCGTACCGTGACCGGTTCTCTGATTTTGGATGCTGAAACTGTTTTTAAGGGGGGTGCGAAAGAGTGCCTCCTGTTCACTCAGGAGTTGCTTGTGTCCTCTCTACTCGGGAGTATGGTGTGATTTCTTGGTATCGCATCATCGCGTGCAAGGGCTGTCTGTCGCTCATTTCCGGCAACAGCGGCTCGACCGGATTCGCCGCGAGATCGTGGACGCTCCGCTGAAAGGTAGTGGGCGAATGCACGCCGTGGGCGCAATTCATGCCTTTTTCGCGCTGTATGTGCGCATGAAAGCGCAGACAAGAGTGGTAGGCTGTACGGTTCCTCTACGTTCAATGTATTGCATGGAAGCGGCAATAAGCTTTCATTACTACACCGAAAAAGCAGCTATCCATCGGGAATCACTGAACGGTCTTAACCCTTTCGGCCCTGGTGGTGTCAATTGGCGCCATCTCATTAAAGTTCCTCTAGCGCATAGAGGACAAACCAAAACTGCTAGTTTTCTAGGAAATTGTTCTTCAATGATGCCTATTGCGATAGATGTGACCATTGTTGTGTTTTAGCGGGGCTGGGCGCTACAAAGCAGCAGCAGCAGCTCCGGTGAGGACAAACTTCCGACATTGAGGTAAAAAAAAGAGAGGTTCTAGTTTTATTCCCAGGCTTATAAATCTAAATATACGTGCACTACAAAGCTCATTTTTGTTTGTGGGATCATGTGGCCATAAAATTTAGGAAAACATGCTGAAAAGATGTTCCTGCAATCTAAAACTTTTTATTGCCAGTTGTCTTAATTAACTGCCTCATTAATAATTCATTCATCACTTGCACTACCAGCTCTATTTTTCTGTGGGCTTATGGGCACCTAAAAGTTAAGAAAACACACAGAAAACACTGTTTTGGCGAAATAAAAAATCATGGCTGAAAGGGTTAATAATGAAAACGATCCTGTACGCCGTGGTTTGTAACAAGCTCAGTATTTCACGAGTATGACTTTGAACATTGATTAAAAATTGGCGAAGCTTGCACTAAGTCGCGCGAGACTTGAACCATAGCGAAGCTGGAGGATTTCTCTCTGTGTAAGCACTGAAGGACACACCCCCACGCATTGCATTAGGTTTGAAATTGTTTATTTAAATATTCCGTCGTCGCTTTTCACTGCGGTAGCAGTAGTCATCGTCATATACCCATCTATATCGTCGCCTTATGCGTGACTGGCGGGCCCGGATCATTTTGTCCGCAGGCTTTCACATTTCTACCAAAGTGGAACGTGTCGGCACGGGCTAGAACCGGCGAAAACCGGATTCATCAACTGGGCGTCTGTGGCGCGAACTGTCTTGTGCACCCCCCTTGAGGCGCCGACGCAATTGAACTGTTTTCTTGGTATTTTTTGCGAGCGCCACGCGCCAGCCTGGACAACGCCGGGCTCACGCGCGGAGTACATGGCGGGAGTAACTAAGACCCGGGGTTTTTTGATGGCGCGTGTGAAAAGAGAATTTATTACAATCCACATATCATGGCGCGTCGACTAGTGGTAACAGCGCTGCCCTAAAACCAGAAAAAAAAAACCAATCAGTTTCCAAGTGCTCCGGGCATTCAATGGTGCACGCCTTATGGGCTGCAACGACAGCTCCGTTGTTAAAAGCAAAAATAGGGACAAATCAGGAAACCCCCGATCTCGGGAATTCAATCGCCGAGAGCAGCTTCAATCGCTTTCATCGCTAACAACGCGCATAATTACATTTGTGGGGTGCCCTGAAACGGTAACAGCACTACACTGCCACCCTCCCCCCCCCCCCCCCCCCCCCACACACACACACCCATTTTTTATAAGAGTTTGCGATATTCTTTTTTTTTGCATTCGGAAGGCAAATTAGAATTTCTGAAATTTAACCAGCGCGAGGACATAAATGCAAACATTCAAACGAGTCAAGTTTAGCAACTTTGAAGGCAGGTTTTATGAATAACGCTGTCGGGTCAGTTATTTGTGACTTTCACCGCAAGTGAAATTGCGAATTAAATTTCTAAAGCGCGCAGTACAATCAACATCTCATGTTTAGCTAGATTTTTGCTGTGGCTAGCAGGCGGCCGTGTGTAAACCAAGCTTCTTGTACTTTACAGTGAGCATAAATTTTCTGTTACGGCTGCGCTGTTGACACGTGCGTTACTTTTAAAATCTATCAGGTGACTAGAGCAGCGAGATGTTTACAATCTTGCGTAATGTCGCTTGCGAAGACAGTACAGTCCATCACAAAACCATGAAGGTGGCAAATGAATTTTTCCTGCACAGTTACAGGTGTGGTAAAACGTTCCTCCGCATTTTTTCAGTTGCGAAATAACGCAACGACCGGGTTCCCGGTAAACGTGGTGTGCTGTCCACTAAACCTCGCTTTTGTCTGGCATTCAATTCTTGGGGTTGGTTAAAAAAAAACATGTATAAATGTTTTGTGTGCTCTTCTTTTCTTTAAGTTCCTCCAAACGTTTTAAACGCAGCGCGAATTCGAGAACGCATGCATGTAACGCAAAAAGCCAAACGTTGGCGATCAGTATTATACTTGCAATTGGAAGTACCCTCGGTGTCGTGTTCCGTAACTGTGAAAAAAGCAGTACTTCAACAAGCAAACATCAGTGTTCGAAAACTGATCAGCCCCCTTCTAGCTTGAGATTGTCCAGGAATCGTGACTCGCCTTTTTCAAAATGGTATTCAAAGCCAGGAATCTGGGGAAAATAAAAAGAAATCCAGCGAGCCTTGGAATACACTCTGCCCACATGCGTGCAACAACGTACAATGCTGTAGAAAATTACGCAATCCTTACTTCTTCTTTAAACTTAGGTCCACCTTTAAAGGTCCTGAGGAAGGAAGCGCCATGGCACGCAGGAAAAACCCTGTAGTGGGCACATTTGGAAACGGTGCACAAGAAGAGTGAGTTTGGAACACGTGACCTCCAGAAAAAAATGTTTTTACTTTTAAGGCCACTACTGTTCATCCTTCAGAGTGCCTGCCGAATCCACCACAGCCCATACTAATTATAGACCGAAATTATTCTTTTTTTGTGGTTAGGATCAGCGTTGGCAACTTCTACAAGATAGTTATATTCCCCAATCTGTTCAAGCATTTCATTACCGCAGTTAAAGGTGAGGCTTTCGGCGTCTATGTTTGACAACACTTTCGACCCCATTGCGCAAATTGAGATCCCCGGTTGAGATTACCCTTTCCGACTTGCGTTGCAATGCCTCTCTCGCTATTTATGTTATTCTCTGATAAAAAAGTTTTTATTGGGGTTTGACGCGCCAAAGTTACACGCCCTGACATGGGCTGTAAGGCGCGTTGTATTGCAGGGCTACGACGATTACCTAATTTAGACAATGTGAGTATTGTGAACGCATGCCAAAATGATGACCCAAGGCGTTTTTGTTTTTGTCTGTTTCACCTTCTCTCCATCTGACCTTTCACATAACCAAGTGTGTCATAACTTGTGGAGGCAGCGAGACGGCATGCAGGGTTCAAAGGGTTCAAATGAACAGGGCTCCCTGGCTCAGCCCCCCCCCCCCCCCCCCCCTGAGGGCCAAAAAAGGCAGACTTTGTTGTTTGGTTCGAAAAAGTCTAAGCCTCCATCTGCTTTCCCTGATTGAAACAGAGATTATCTATTTCAACTATATTAAATGCTCCGAAAAGGCTGTTCTGGATGTGCATAATCCTGAAGTCAGGTCACAATTCTACCGTCTCATGCAAAAACGTTGCATTTGCTAAAACTATGCATCTCGCAGAGCGACCCAGCCAATCCAGCTGATGGACACAGGGAGCAGCCAGACTGGGATTTGTTGAAGGGTTACTGTTTAAGATCTCATCGACAAACTGGGAGCTCTTTTTCTTTTCTTAAAAAAGAGTAAAAATTAAGAAAATTTGGTAAATACGTGTATACACGTCCCATTTTAGGTTTGAATTTCTGCGAAACGCATAATCTATTTTCTACGCTGTGTTGGAGTTGAGAATTTTTGTAAAAACTGTAAATTTATTCAGTAATTTAATAGCAGAAAACTGGGTTCAATATAAATGTATTTACTGCTCTTGTAAACGTAGACATTGCCTGCAAAAATGTAAATGTATTACCTGTCTAAAATTGACAATCTGTGCATAACGGAAAATATGTATGATCGTTTATTCTAGATTGTTAGTAAAAGCATTATTGTGAAAGTTTGGTATCGGCCTGGTTTTTTATAGGCGCCACCTTTCCTATGTATGATTTCGGTCCCTGCATGATAAAAACATTTGAACAATAAACCGTTTTAATTATTTGTCGTGCTCAGTCGGCCTATACAATACACGTAATGTCACTGTTTGTATGGAAACGCTGCCTTAGGAGAGCCTAAATTTGTGTTGATGGATGAAATCACAAAATAGCCCGACGATTGGTAGCGTATTTACTGTAGGGATGTGCGAACAGTTTCTGAAAAAGGCCCACCTGTCACACGCAGGCAACCAAAGCGTGCGCTGCCGAATTAGTGAAGCAGACAGAGGAATTGCTCTTTTTCAAAAAAAAATAAAAAAAGAAACTGTGGTTGATTTCTCTGTCATAGGAATCGGTAAACCACGAAAGTGAAATGTGCAGCGAAATCTGCATCTGAGCATAATTTGCGGGTCGGTGGCTGTATTTTGGGTGTGCTTGGCGAGCGACGTCCTGCTGGCGGGTCGCTTCAGCAAAGGTGTAATGGCGTCATTTCCGTGACGGATATGACTTCAGTGAAATCTTGAGGTATCCCGGCATAAACACTTTCGTGTTAAAATATAAAACAGGAAAACGAACAATTTTAAGTATAAGGTTCTGATGATGATGATGATGATTGCTATTGGTTTCCCCTTTGTAGCAGGGTGATGACATGTCATCTTACCAAAAAAGACTAATATACCCATGTTTTACACTCTTGGTTTAACACTAGCGCTGTTTAGGGCAGGCCCAAAAGCTTATTAGGCACAAAATACTTTTTTTTGCCTGTTACAGGTGGTAACTGTCCTAGGCAATATTCCCCTCTCTTCTTTTCATCCACCAGCATTTTAATCTTCTTTTCGTCCCTTCGACAGCCTTAGTACTTTTAGCCGGAGGTCCGCCGACGCCTGAACAACAAGTACCTTCCGTCCACCCCGCCGGACCCCCCCCCCCCCCCCCCGGACTACGCGGACACAGACAACGCCCGCCTCGACGAGGACATAGAAGAGTGGGAAGTCCGCGCGGTGCTCCAGTCGATCAACTGCAGGTCGGCGGCCGGTCCCGACAAGGTGACGAACAAGGCTCTCCGCAACATGAACGACGCGGCCGTCACGGCGCTGACGCGATACTACAACGAGTGCTGGCGTGCCGGCAAGTTGCCCAAGAAATGGAAGGAGGCGAGGACGGTGCTTATTCCTAAGCCGGGCAAGCCACCGCACATCGAGAACCTGCGGCCGTTCTCGCTAACGTCCAGTCAAGTTCTTCCCTTTTCTTCTTTACGTTCGCCTTGCTGGTTGAGCGGCAGATGGATGCCGCTGACATGGGGAATGAAGACGAACTCGTTATCTGCTGGCACCTTCAGGATCAGACAACGACGACATCTGAGAGAAGAGAGTGTTTAATGCGTCTCCTGCTCTATTTAGAGTGTATTTACAAGAGGTTATATAGGCTTTCTAAACACAAAGGATTCCCTGCAGTCCAATCAAAGAACAGCACTTTCCCTTTCGTGAACTTCCCATTGGCTGCAGACGAAATGTCCGGCCCGTGTTCCTTCCGGCCAGTTATCCGATGCACAACCGCCTCTCTCAAGGCGATCATTCGTCGCTTGCGGTCTTGCACGGTCCTTGCCTCATTCTTCGTAATTCACAGGGTCACCTCCACTGCAATGGATCCTTCGCAATGTGGCGCGCTTTTCCATTGCGGTGCAAACATCACGCCACCATCACACCACCTGCGAAGGCATCATAACACACACGTGCGTGCGCTGGCATTGTCGGCCACGTAGCCCCGCGAGATCCGTTGGGATATCGTATGTCCACGGCCGCTCGCACGAATTCCTCGCAGGGCGAAAACACTTCATTTGATGCCAGGTTCAGCGTGGTTCGGCTCTGATCTCTGCCTCGTGGTCGCCGCCGCTTGGTCGAGCAGGGTGCAATGCAGAGGCAATGATGAAACCGCACATTCTTGAAGTGGTTGCGGATGTTTTCGAACCCAACACCTCCCCTCCAACTGTGTTGCACTGCATTTTAGGCATGCCACACACACACCACCTACAACCACGGGTTCACAAATGGCCTTCGGCTTGTCACGTGAGGCACTGTTCACGGCTTGCACCCCATTGACCCTGCCTCGCGCATGCCCTGACAAAGCATACACGCGCCCTTTGCCTTGCTTTCCGTTTATGCGTCATCGTTGGAAGTCACCAACCGCGACATGGCGTCGGCATTAGCGTTTAGAAGCCCCTTTTTGTGCTCGACTACCAGATTATACTTCTGTAGCGCCAACGCCCAGCGTGTCAGCCTTGCGCTCTGCGGTGTGGTCAAGGTTAGGAATTTGAGCGGGTTGTGATCAGTGATAACCCTGACTCTGGCCCCAAAAAGCCATGCCTCCAACTTCGACAGAGCCCAAATGATCGCATAAGCTTCCTTCTCGATTGTGGCCCACCGAGTCCGGGCCGGGCTAAGCTTTTTGCTTAAAAAAGCGATAGGGCACTCTTTGCCTTCGTTATCCTGCTGTGCTAGGCACGCACCAATTGCGTGATCGGATGCGTCCGTGGCGAGGATAAATTCTTTCCCCGGATCTGGGGCTTGCAGCGCGGACGCCTGCACTAGGCAATCTTTGACCTGGTCAAAGGCTTCCTGCGCCTGTGTATCCCAAGGTAATTTCTGCGGAATACGTCGGCCAGTCAAGTTGGTTAGGGGCAAAACGACTTTGGAGTACTCAGGCACGTAGTCTCTATAGTAGTTTGCCAAACCTAGGAAACTACGAAGTTGCCTCTTCGTTTCGGGAGCTAGAATCTCCTTAATCGCTCGGACCTTCTCTGGATCAGTCCCGTGCCGGCCTGAACCCACAATATGACCCAAGAATTTGACTTCTTGTTGTGCAAAGCGGCATTTGCTTACGTTAAGCGTCAGCCCTGCCTTGTCCAGCGATGAAAGCACTTTGTCCAAGTGTTCGAGGTGCTCCTCCCAGCTCTCTGAGTAGATTGCTACATTATCAATGTATGCGCAAGCGTACTGCCTATGCGGTGCTAGTATACCATTGATGACTCTCTGATATGTGCTGGCAGCATTCTTCAGGCCGAAGGGCATCACTTTCCATGCGTACTGGCCCGACGGAGCGGTAAATGCAGTGCACAACTGCGCGTCCTCATCTAGGGGTATTTGCCAGTAGCCCCTGAACATGTCTAGCAGCGTTATGTACTTTGCGTTTGCTACCTGGTATAAGAGATCTGTCGGCACGCTCATGGGAAATGCGTCTGCCTCTGTTATTTCGTTGAGCTTCCTGTAATCGCAGCAGATGCGAATGCCGCCGTCCTTCTTTGATACACAGACTAGTGGATACGCGTGCGGACTTTCGACAGGGTATATTAACCCCCAATCCCGGAGTTCATCCACCTGCCTTTCCACTTCGTGCACTAACGCCATCGGTACCCTGTAAGGATATGCACGTCGCGGTTGCTCCCCTGCTTTGATTTTGATTCGGTGGACACCCACTCTGCAGGTTCCTGGTTTGTTTGCGAACACCCTCGAATGCCTCGTGATTCAGTCTCGCAGCTGCTTTTGCTAAACAGACTCCAAATGCACGATGTCATCTGGATGTAGCGTTGCCTGCACCTGTGTCCTAGACGGTATGACCGGAACGTCTCCAAATTCTTGGTCGCCCTCAAATATTACTCCTACTGCGGTAACTCGGGTGTGGTAGGAACGAAGCTTGTTAGCGTGAACAGCTCTGCGCGATCCATCTTCGAGCTCGATCATGTAGCTGTACATACGGTCGCAGTTTCTCGATAACAGTGACTGGTCCCTTCCACTTTGCCATTAGCTTGCCTTCTCCGTCCTTCTCGAGCCATAGTACTTGGTCCCCTGCAACAAACTGTTTGTCCGTGGCCCTCAAGTTATAGCGTCCCACGTACTCCCTCTGAGTGGCCTCGCTCTGTCGAGCGGCTTGCTCGCTAGCTTCTTTCAAGCTATTTCGAAGCCTAGAAAGGTATTCTGCTGCTGGTATACCCAGTGATTCGGGTACAACCCAGTCTCCGGACCAAGCCTTTTCGAGAATGGAGAGAGGTCCATGCGGCACCCGTCCATACATCAGCTCGAACGGTGACCGCCCTGTAGTGGCGTGCGGAACCTCACGATAGGCCCATAGCAAGAAAGGAATCATCCTATCCCACTCGCGTCCATGTTCACTGACTATGTGGAAAAGCATCCTTTTGAACGTGGCGTTCCAGCGTTCCACCAACCCGTTGCTTTGAGGATGATCGGGTGTGGAAAACCTGGGTGTGGCTCCCAACCTCTGCAACATCTCTTGCGTTAGCCTCGACGTAAAGTTGGTGCCCTGATCCGAGCAAATTGTCTCCGGTACTCCATGCCGAGAAAATATCTGCAGTAACGCGTCACAAGTAGCCTTTGCCGTTAGTGATCGAAGGCACACTACTTCCGGCCATCTGGTGTGCAAATCTACCACGCAAAGGGCATAGCGATGACCCCTAGCAGAAGGAGGGTCCAGAGGGCCGATTCAGTCCATATTTACCGTCTGAAACGGCGCACTGGGCCTGGCCAAGGGCGTTATCGGAACCCTATCCTTCTGCCTCGCCGGAGATTTCACCTGGCATTCGTGACACGATCTACAGTACTCCTTTACGTCCTGAGACACCCGCGGCCAGTAGAATGAGCTTTTAACCCGCTGAAGCGTTTTGCGCTCGCCTAAATGTCCCGCCCATGGTGAATCGTGAGCCATTTTTAGCACTTCTTTGTGCCTGTGCGACGGTAGCACCAGCTGTTTGCACGCGCGACCCGCGACGTACTCCTGGTGATACAATAACTCGTCCTGAACGAGCATGCCATGCGCTCCGGCCATTGCCTGCGCCCAAGCATCCCGCAATGCCGGGTGTTGTAAGAGATATACTTCTCCTGTCGTTGCAGGTTTTTGAATTAACCCAGAAGAAGCACTTCGATATTTCGTTCGTCAAACTGTTCATTCACTTCTCGTTGGAGCCAATTCGAGCAGTCGCCGAAACGATGCTCGTCAGTGGGCCCCTCCGAGTCGTTCTCCTTGCTTTCCGCTTTCGCGGTCACCAAGCGCCGGGCCGCTCCCTCGCTTCCCCGAATTCCGCGAGCGGCCCCTCCCTCCGTTCGTGGTGTCCCGTTACGGCCAGAGGCGCCTCTTAATGGCTTTTCCTTTCCTGCGCCCGGCCGTTCTATCGTCCCTCTGTGGTGTCTCTCCACGACTGGACGGAAGGTCTGCGCACAGTTCTAACACTCCCCCCCGCAATGAGACAGGGCTCATTCTACGTTATGTTGTTTCCAATGGGAACAGGAGCTGAACCGGTCGCTTTACTGTTTTTCCCTGGGGCACCCTGACCTCACAAGAGCGGATTTTGCCGTCTCGGCCGGGAAACACTGCTGTCACGATGCCGGTCTTCCAGAGCAGCCGCGGGCGGTCCTCCCGTATTAACACCACGTCGCCGACCCCAGGGACCCCTCCTTTCGTTTTCTTCGAGGCGTAGGCCGAACGAAGCTGCCCCAAGTACTCTTTTCGCCACACATTCCAGAACAGATGCAGGATCTGCTTTCGTTTTTGCCAGAGCAGTCGGAGCGAGGTCGCCGAGCTTTCCACGAATTTTTCCTCGTGCAGTGGCAGTGTGGTTAGGCGTCTTCCGGCCAAAAAGCAGGCTGGTGTGAGGGGGGCACCATCGTTAGGGTCGTCGTAAGTGTAAGTGAGGGGCCTAGAATTTATGACTGCTTCGACCTCGGCGAGCACCGTTGACAGCTCGACAAAGCCAAGGGTCTGCCGGCCGATGGCCTTCTTTAGGGCCAATTTTACACTTCGAACCATTCTCTCATAGAACCCTCCCCACCACGGCGCTCGTTCAGCAATAAACTTCCACTCAATGCCCGAGTCGGAGAAGTAGCTCTGGGAATCGGGGTGCCGCAGGGCCTTCCAAAGATTGCCCATGTCTTTAGAGGCGCGTTTGAAAGTCAAGGCATTGACCGAGTAAACTACTCCGCATGACCCCCTGCGTGACACAAGCCCCGTTTACATTGACCCGACGAGGGCGCGTTGAGTCGAAATAAACAGGTTTTTTGGACTCGACACCCCCATGTATAATAGCATCCTCGATTAACCGCACCGGTGCACACCGGGGCACACTGGTGCGCCTTTTCATCCTCGATAAACCGCACTGGTGTGCACCGTCCGTCCTCGATAAACCGGGGTGCACCGTCGCGGGGCAATTTTGGGTTGCACCGCCGCGCACCGAGAGAGTCGACGGTGCGCCCGCGTGCAGTCCCGAGATGCATCGCGGACGATGCCGGCGAGGAGCTTTCTCCGCCGTCTGCTGCAGCGACGGCGCATCGCCGCACTGCAGCAGAGTCGTGTCAAGGCGAGCGGAGCTGTGTATTGTTGCTGACAAGGATGCCGTGCTTGTGAATTCATCGGGCAACGATGCGACAGTCTCCTAACGGGCGGTAACAACGGCCAGTGATTGTAAATGAGGACGCGAACTTTGTGTACTTCAAAGACGGCTGCATGCATTGCCAGAAAGTTGGGGATTGACATTCGTTTCGTTCGATCGAATTATCATGAACTGTTACCGGAGTGCCTAGACGATGAAGACGTACTTGTTTTGCTGTAACGGAAGGGCGGAACAAACCAGGCACTCGCATTATGGCTCAAACGAAGATTAGAAGCAGCTTGTATGTAGCTGTTTAGTGGAAGCGGTGGCAGACTGGCAGTACGTTGTTCCGCATGTGTGACGGATTTAAGTTGTGCGTACATATAATCATTGACCTTCAATAAATACCACTTTCAAATAGCGCTGTGTCTCATTACAGTGCTGTATTGTTACTTGTGAACGTTTTTATGAGTTGATTTCTTCGATTAAGAGATGGCGCCTGGGTAGAACCGCCCCGTTTGTCCTCGATCAACGCTCCGTGCCGGTACGCACCGTCGTGGGGCACTGTGCACCGCGCCGGTTTTGGGGGCAACACCGGTGCGTGTTTATCGAGGACGCTATACGCCTCGAGCGCGGCCTGTAGGGGCGCCACTGAAATCCCCCTAGCGGCCCGTTTCGAAAGCAGGCGCGGGAGTCCGCGCACCGCTCCCCAGTGCCGCCGCTGCTTTTGCGGCACGTTCGCGACTGAGATTTACCGTTTGTGGGCGTTTGAAATTCATGTTTGTGTGGAGCAGTCACTCTGTTCGCAAAGGGGGGGGGGGGGTGTTTACGAGAGTGTAAATGTTTCCGACGCGATCTTAGTGTGGTATTTTCGGTCTGTATAAGCCCCAGGTGTCTGTCACAGGCCAGCGTCGCGGAATCGGCGTATGATGGAGCCGATTGTAGTTACACTGACCTGAATTTACTAGCCGTGTCTCCGTAACCACCGGTTCCTCATATGTTCATGCTACGGCTATACACTAAGATTTAAATCGGTTTTGTGCGCTTACATAATCAGCGGAGCACTCATACCTGACAGCACACCAGTTACGTTTGCCAATATTATACCTCAGATATTGATCACCATCATTTACAAGCCAGTCTGTGTTAATATCGGGAATATTCAACAAACGTACGATGGACAATGCATAATTATACTCGGGGATCAGCACACGACCGAGTCGTCTTGTCGTGAGGTGCGCGCCCGCAGACCTTCATCTGCTACATATATCCTCTGCGAGCAGCGCGGAGACGGGCTTGCAATATAATCCGCGTCCGCGACTAAATGCTTCTTCGAAATATCGTCATATGGCACAGGGAGCCTGCAGAATAAACCAGAAACTGAAATCAGAGGGCCTTATCACATACCACACTCTTCCAACGACACATTTCATCGCTTGTTGAACAGCTAGCCTACCCTGTATACTTCCAAAAATGCGTCCGCCGTACGATCAGCTCTTCGTTGAAGTAGAAAAACAAAAGGAAAGTGAACGCGAGATTTATGAGTGGGATTACTAAAACGTTCATTGCTTGATTCCGGTCCGCATTTGTACACGGCGTCCCCATCCCCGCCCCCCCCCCCCCCCCCCACCGATTTCTCGCGAAGTAGCAGTGCATTTCGCGTATAGTTGGTCTAGTGAAACCTCGACGAACGTCTTTAGCATGCCAGAAGCTGCACTGTTTATTTTTTTTTTTCATTTCCGTTAGAGCTATTATGTTTCTAAATTCCACATTGGCACAGCATTTATTTTTCTGTGGTTTCATTTCCTTGGTTCTTGCTATATGGCGTGTGTGGGCATATATTTAACGACGCACAGGCTTAGAATATACTTTACATTTTCGCATGGTTTATATTCCTATAAAAGGCATGTTATTGTCCGGTATTGGGTAATCACATCCCCGAAACATATTTTTCTGCGGCGTATGCGAAACGAAGCCGCATTCGTTGCCCACGCTGTAAAATGAAGCCAACCTCTCATTGTGCCAGTATCAGGTCTAAACGAGGCGTTAGTAGAATTCATTTGTGCCTGATGTTTTGGAGGTGACATGGGTGATATGTTGCTGCCGTCGCGGACGCCCAGAAGAGCGGCGACGAAGCGCGCAGAACCGCGTCCCCGGGTAGCTCTTGCAGGCGATCGCGTACTCTACGACGACGCAGCTGCTTTTTAAGTGACCTAAACGTACTCTTTGCCTATAGTCGTCACCATAACAAGTTTTTTTAGGGCGCGGAAAGGCGAAAAGAAGTGAGATAGAATCAAAACACTGCACGAGCCCCTATCAGTCACGCAGCGCAAATCCCGTCAACGCCGCGGAGAAGCGGCGGCAGGCGGCGCAGCGATCGCGAAGCTCGAGGCGTATAAGCGGACGGGGTGGGTCAGAGAGCCGTCGCGGCGAGTCCAGTCAACTCGGAGGCAGGGGGTGGGTTAGCTCGCTCGTCGGGCTGAGTCGGCGGGCCGCGGGGAGCAGAATACCGTATTTGCGCGGTTCTAACGCGCCCCCTATCGTAACGGGCGGGTAAGTTCGCGCAGGAAAATTCGAAAAAAAAAAAAAGTGACACGGACGGTACTGCGCAGGTGGAAAAGACATGACACCATGTACCTGGAAAAGGGAGATTTTATTTGGCGTATGCACCTCTGGAAGCCAAAAATGAATTGTGCTTCACAAGGTTGCTTATCCAGCTGCTGCTGGAAATAAAGTTATAGCGGGGAACACTGAAGCTGCTTGCGATTTCAAGTGCCTTGATCTTCATAATTCTAAGCGTTAGGGGCTAAGCAGAAGCACAAAAAAATGTGCAACAGCTGACCAGGGTATGCGGCATGCCATTGAGGAATCAGTGCGCCGAAATTCACTAACGTGGTGTTGACGGATTGTTTTTATTGGACTGAGTTGGATTTTGCGGGTACTTCGTGTCCGTGGCGCATGACAGTGTTGCCGGCCGCTTTAAAGCCTATTTCGGTTTTGAGCCCGATTGTAACGCGCACACAAACATTAAGCTACCTCAGTTTAGCAAAAGAACGTGCGCGTTAGAATCGTGAAAATACGGTAGCCCCTTTTCCGTGAACACCGCCGCTCCCCTCACCTCGATTCTTTGGACGGGGTTCATATAAACGCGGACGCGTCGAGGTAAGCTGAACCCGCCACTCAACTCACCCCGCCCCCGTCGCGTCCATGTACACGGGGCTACAAAGCGACGAAAGGCATGGATGAAAGTTCCTGTGCTCATGTCCGTAACGAGTTCCAAATGCACTGCACGCGTCACGGCCCAGGTAAACAACACTATATACACTTTCAGCATCTTGTAATTCTCGTTCACAAAAAGGGGGCCGGCAAAGTCAATGCCGACAACCTCAAAGGGCTCTGCTTTGGTGGTCCGTTCGGGGGGAAGGAGTCCGGTGTCTGCCTCGATGTGGGAAGCACTGTACCGCCGGCACACAGCACAAGATCGCACCACACTTTTCACGAGTTGGCGTCCACGCACAATCCAGTATCGTTCGCGCAGCTGCACGAGTGTGTCTCTGGCGCCCGCGTGTAGGAGTTGCAAATGTGCTCGATTTACCAGCAGGACTGTGTATCGGTGCTCCTTGGGCATCACGATCGGGTGGCGCTCATCCCTCGTCTTGTTCGCAGAGCAGAGTCGGCCGCGTATTCTGAGCAGGCCCTTTTCGTCTGTAAACAAGTTAAAGTCCTTCAACGAAGAGTAGTTTGAAAGCTTCATACGCTGTGTCGTGCGGCGTATTTCGTCCGAAAAGGCCGTTTGTTGAGCTTTCTTCAGCCAATACTCTTCGGCTCGTTCAATCTCGGCTGCCGTCAATGGACCGGACGTCTTTTCCTTGCTTCGCAGGTTATGCAGAAAGCGCATAACCCAACCCGTCACGCGATGCACCTTTGTCGCCGAACTGAAACGCGTCAACTTCAGGAGATCGGGTTGTTCCTCGCAAGTCGTTGTCGCTACATTCACTCCCCTTTTCGTTTCCAACTCTTCAGGCGTGAAACTAGACGGACGCTCCGCGGACGGTTATACTTCCTCCATTTGTCTTATCTATGATGGACCGTGTCGCTCGATTTAGGCTAGATGGACCACATGTCGCTCGATTTTAGGCTAGCCGCGGTCATGCCCCTCGTCATGAGATCGGCGGGATTACCTTTGCCTGGGCAATGCCTCCACTGTGCGACGTCCGTGTTTTGTTGGATCTCTGCAACCCGGTTCTTTACGAACTCATTCCACCTTGTCGCGTCACCTCGGATCCAGTGAAGCGTGATCATCGAGTCCGTCCACAAGTGGACGCTGTCGATATGAAGCTTGAGGCTTGACCCGATGAATTGGCAAAGTCGAGATGCCATCAAGGCTCCCATCAGCTCCAGCCTTGCCAATGTGACGGCAAGGCTGGAGCTGATGGAGCTTCACTGGTGCCACGCGGCATTTGGCCATGATCAGGGTGCAGGTTCGTTCCCCTGTGCTGCTCTGTGTGCACAGGTATGCAGCCGCACCGTACGCCTTCTGGCTGGCGTCGCAAAACACGTGTAGTGTGCGGTGCACAGGGTTCCCTCCGATATTTCCCTCGTACGTTCGGGGAATGCTCATCTCACTGAGCAAAGGTAGCTCCTGGCACCACTTCGTCCATTCGTTCAGTAGATGGTCGGGTAAGGGGTCATCCCAGGCGATGTTTGCCTTCCAAATTTCCTGGAAGAGTGTTTTTGCCCTCACTGTGAAAGCTGACAGGAAACCAAGTGGGTCGTACAGCCGAGCGCTTGTCTGTAGGACAAAGCGCTTCGTGTTTCTTTGCTCCGCAGAAAATTTGATAACAGGATCTGGAGCAAAGGTTAGGAGGTCTTCGTTAGGTAGCCACGTAAGGCCGAGAACCTTTAGCAGGTTGGCGGGTTGACCAAGAGGTACTTCGTTGAGGCTGTCCTGCGCGAAAAGTTCTCTCATTTGGCTACTGTTAGAACCCCACTTGTGCAGGCGCGTCGATGCTGCAGCGAAAATGCGGTTAACCTCGCCGTACACCTTTACCGCTTCCTCTTCGCTGGAGGCGCCGCACAGCGCGTCATCGACGTAGATGCAGTTTTTCAGCATCTTCGCTGTTTCTGGGTATTCCTGCTCCATTTTCTCAAGGTGGCACTGCAGCGTTGCCGCCAAAAGGAAAGGGCTTGACGTTGTCCCGAACGGCACTCGAGTCATCCTGTATGCAGCGATTTCCGGCAAGGGCTTGTCATTTTCGGGCTTACGAGCAAACCACAAAAATCTAAGCGCATCGCGGTCTTCAGGGGCGACACTCATCTGCAGAAACGCCTTTTCCGCATCAGCGACGAGTGCGACTGGGTGGCTTCGGAAATTTAGTAGCAGGCGCACGAGGTCTGGATTTAGATTTGGCCCACTGTCCAAGTTGTCGTTCAGCGAGTTTGCGTCCGTACTGTGCGATGACGCGTCGAACACGATTCTGAGCTTGGTTGTCGTGCTGTTGTCTCGCAGAACAGGTTGGTGCGGCATGTAATAGGTACGCTGATTGCCGTTGTGTGGATCAGTGGGCGCTTCCTCTGCTACGCCATCGTCAATCAGTCGCCGCATCTCGTTGTCGTATCTTTCCATGAGTTCCGGGGCCCTGTTGAGCCTTTTTGTCAAGGAACGAAATCGTTTCTCTGCTACTGCGCGGTTGTCTGCCAACTCTACGTTATCCTTCCACGGCAACTTCACCTGGTAGCGGCCGTTAACTGTCTCAAGGTTGTTCTTGAATTCGTATTTAACCTGACAGTTCGAGGAGTTTTGTGTTGTTTCCGACACACCGACGCCCTCTAGCTCCCAAAACTGCCTCAAAATTGGCGCTGTTTCTTGGTCGGCTACTGTCGTACGTAGGACGACCGCGTGGGCACAGTTAACCAGCAGACATGTTGTCGAAGTCTGACCCTGAACTGCCCAACCGAATCTTGTCTCCACTGCCATGAGTTTGTTTTGCAGCTTTCTTACAGAGCCCGTAATGCACTCCCAATAATAATCAGAGCCAACAAGGATTCCGGTGCTCGCGTTCGTTAGTACTGTTGTGTCGTCACCGAGTGGGCAGCGAAGTTCTTCTAGCGACTTGCGAATTTCGTCGGCAGGGCAGGGAATTTGTTGCTCGCAGATTGAGGGTGTTTCCAGCGCCTCAATTACCCGTTCCGTGTTTGCATTATGCCTGCTGATGAGGCGAACCTCAACCACCCGGAATGTTCGTGCGTCGCTCTGCCCTCCAAACACTCCAATCGAGAGTTTCTCCGTGCGGAGCGGCCGACAGCCGAGTCTCTGAGACAGCTCCTCCGTAATAAACGATCGTTGGCTGCCACTGTCGAAAAGAATTCTTGTGATACTCTTTGTGTTCTGTCCACTGCTCCACGCTGTCACAGTCGGCATGAGTACGGAGGGGCGATCGGTTGTGTTCTCGGATGCATGCAGAGAGATGGGAGCGTTAAACACCTCCTTCACCTTCGTTTCTTCGCCATGCGCATGCATTTTTCTCAAGAACTCCGGGTCGCACATCGTCGTTGCGTGCCGTCGTTTGCAAGCCTTGCATTCGATGCTTGCCCTACAACGCTTTGCAAGGTGTCCGCGCTTGGTGCAGCGGAAGCACCTGCCTTTCGATGTTAGTATGGCCTTCTTTTCCCTCAGGCCTATTTTTGCGTTGCAGTCGGGAGTGTCGTGTGCCTTCGATTGACAAAGTAAGCACTGTGTGTCGGACGACATCCCGTGCAAGGCCGCTACCGTTGGGGTTCTAGGGCCCTTGTCTGATGCCGCGTGATGCTTGCGAAAAGGAGGCGGGGGCTTACCGTGGTTCTCGTCGGGTCGGCTTTCCGCTGCCCTCTCACGGCTCTCCAGCTCTCGTCGGTAGAAGTGGAGGAGAGATCGGAGTGGAGACCCTTGAGATGATGCTGATGAGCCGGTTGATGCAGAGTCGCCGTTCGCTGATGCTGCACTGCTTGTCCCGTCACTATCCTCGGCTTGCCGGCGGTGATAATCCAAAATCATGTCCGCTGGAAGCACACGTAGCAGCACGGGGTAGAGCATTGCGCTGAACGACTCGTCCGCCACACCCAACGACTTGAGTCCCCGCATGTGCACCTGTAGCCTGTCGTAAAGACGCCGCAGGGCCGGCACATTCTTTGACGACGTCAACGGCTGCGCGTCGATGAGGCCTTGCATGTGCTCTTGTATTAACGCTGCTGGGCTGCCGAAACGCTGCTGTAGAAGATCGACGGCGTCGCTGTAGCACTGGGCAGTCGCTGGGAGTCCTGCAATAGCAGCCGCAGCATCTCCGGTGAGCAGGGACCTCAGGTAGTGGAATCGGTCGCTTGCAGTCAAGTCCGCATTCTTGTGCCCTGATTGCTCGAATTGTTCCCAAAACGGTTGCCAATTTTTCCGCTTGCCGTCAAACCGAATGAGTTCTAATTTTGGCAGCTTCGTTTTTGAGGCTGAAGTTTTCTGCGGCTGAGGCTCGTTGCTGCTCGTGCTTGTAGTCTGTACCTGACGAGAAAGACGTTGCGTCTCGATCTTGTGCTTGAGCCTGCCCAAGGAATTGGCGATCTTGGAATATTCCAGGACCTGCTCGAACTCTTCGTCAGCGTCCTCATCTGTCAGGCACCTTTCGATCGCCGCGTCCACTTCTGACAGCTTGACGCTGGCCATTTCAAGGCGCTGCAGGATTGCCTTCAAAGCGTCGACGGTCGGCTCGGCGCTGGCCGCAAGGCATTCGTCGATTTCTTTAACGATGCGGGTTACCTGTGATCGGACAGCCCGTCGTTTCTTTCGTTGAATCTCCATGTCGGTGCTTGAAGTGGAGTCGATGGGGTCCGGTGGATGTGATAATCCGTTCCCGGGGTTTCGGCACCAAATTTTGTTGTGAGAGATACTTCTCCTGTCGTTGCAGGTTTTTGAATTAACCCAGAAGAAGCACTTCGATATTTTGTTCGTTCAACTGTTTATTCACACTTCTCGTTGGAGCCAATTCGAGCAGTCGCCGGAGCGATGCTCGTCCGTGGGCCCCTCCGAGTCGTTCTCCTTGCTTTCCGCTTTCGCGGTCACCAAGAGCCGGCCGCTCCCTCGCTTCCCCGAATTCCGCGAGCGGCCCCTCCCTCCAGTCGTGGTGTCCCGTTACGGCCAGAGGCGCCTCTTAATGGCTTTTCCTTTCCTGCGCCCGGCCGTTCTGTCGTCCCTCTGTGGTCTCTCTCCACGACTGGACGGAAGGTCTGCGCACAGTTCTAACACCGGGTCTGCCACCTGAGCCTCGCGGAACTCCTCTCGTTTGCTTTTAACCGGCTCAGGGGCCTCGCTGCTGCCCTCGGTTATTAGAACACAGGTAGTCGCCGGTTGCTCCTCGCGTGTCTCGCCTGCCTCCTCAGCTGCGGCTCCGGTTTCTTTGGCTGTTGGCCGCTCATCTGGCACCCCGTTTGGAAACGCTCTCTCCTCGAGAAGTTGTGCGTAATCGTTGGGCGTGATGAGTGCATCGGTCCCCTCGAGTAGCTTGTCCGTGAGTGCACAAAGCAAGGCCGCCTGACCCGCTTCGGATCCTACGTACGGACTTCCTTCGGACGCTGTCAGCGGGACATAGGTCAACTCCGCTATTACTTGTTGCCCGAACTCTCCTGTCAGCTTTATCTGCGAACCTGTAGAGTCGTATTTAGGTAAAACAGACTTCCTGATAACGCTCACTTCAGCTCCCGAGTCCACTACCGCGTCAAATGGTTGCCCTGAGCTCTTAAGCGTAACCGTTTCCAACCCGTGCTGCTTCGGCTGCGTATCTTGCCCAACCCTGTCTGTCGTTCCCACGGTAGACTCGAATGCAGGCCCCATCACTCTCGCAACCACCGGTCTGTTTTCTGGACGCGCTGCTGACTTATTGCCCTGCTTTGCAACAAAGCCCTTTTGGGGACAATCCCTGGCAAAGTGATCAGTGCTCTTGCATTCAAAACAACGTTTCTTCCATCTCGCGTCCGTGGGGCCGTCTGCAAGCGTTTTAGGTTTCTTTTGCCATTCCTCGACACTTGCCTTCCTTTGCGCAGGCCTGGACCTTTCGCTCTCCTCAAATCTCTCAGCCAGCTTTGCCACGGCACTGGGCGACAAAAACGCATCCTCTTCATTACGAACAACATGCGCCTTCGCCTCAGGGCTCAAACATTGTTTTAAGCGATCCGCGACAACTAGCTGCTTGAGTTCTTTGAATGTGCTTGCCTTTGAACTCTCGACATAACAGTCAAAATAGTTTTCCAGGCGCACAGCGAACTGATCCCAGGATTCCTTTTCTCTTCTTTTAGACTCGGAAAACAACCTTTTGTACTCCGCTGCCGAAAGCCTCAGACCGTCCAGGATGCTAGACTTAAGCTTAGAGAATTTTTTTCTTTCCTCAGCTGTCAGCCTGCACAGCAGTCCACGTGCCCTTTCGCTCAGCTGTGGCAAAACAAGCCCAGCCCACCACTCGCTCGGAACGTCATAACAATCGAGTGTTGCCTCGACGTCCTCAAACCACATTGGCACTAGTGCCTCTTGGTTAGGCATAGGCGCCAGTACACCTTTTAGCAGGCTGGCAAATTTCAGCCGTCTGTCTTCCTCTGGTCTTCCGCCAAGCGGTACGCTGTCACCGTCCTCGTTGGACTCAGCCCCATTACGGGCTCTCAGCCGCTGGCTTTCTAACATCAAGCGCTGCTTCTCTTTCTCCGCCTCAGCAATTTTCCATTGCAGCTGAAGCAGCTCAAGCTGCTGTCCCGACGCCGTATCTGACGTGCCACTACTCTGACTCCCCGCGCCGCTGTCGGTGACCTCCAACGCCTGCAAGTTTCCTGCCCCGTCCCCGTTCATTTCCGAGTTGTCTTTTTCTCTGTCTCGCAAGTTGTAATGCTTTGTCATTGCTCTGCGCCCGACAGGAAACCAAGAGGTACCCGCCTGAAGTGGCCTTGCGGGGCACTCGTCCTCCTCGGAAATCGGTGACTAGCCTTGCTTCGTTGGCCCGTTGCTGCGGTGTCAGGTGGAGATGGTTGTCATCAGTCTCGGCCGATGTCGTTGTCCGCTGCCGTCCTCACCTCAGCCATGCAGATCCTGTCGTACTGCGCCAGTCAAGTTCTTCCCTTTTCTTCTTTACGTTCGCCTTGCTGGTTGAGCGGCAGATGGATGCCGCTGACATGGGGAATGAAGACGAACTCGTTATCTGCTGGCACCTTCAGGATCAGACAACGACGACATCTGAGAGAAGAGAGTGTTTAATGCGTCTCCTGCTCTATTTAGAGTGTATTTACAAGAGGTTATATAGGCTTTCTAAACACAAAGGATTCCCTGCAGTCCAATCAAAGAACAGCACTTTCCCTTTCGTGAACTTCCCATTGGCTGCAGACGAAATGTCCGGTCCGTGTTCCTTCCGGCCAATTATCCGATGCACAACCGCCTCTCTCAAGGCGATCATTCGTCGCTTGCGGTCTTGCACGGTCCTTGCCTCATTATTCGTAATTCAAAGGGTCACCTCCACTGCAATGGATCCTCCGCAATGTGGCGCGCTTTTTCATTGCGGTGCAAACATCACGCCACCATCACACCACCTGCGAAGGCATCATAACACACACGTGCGTGCGCTGGCATTGTCGGCCACGTAGCCCCGCGCGATCCGTTGGGATATCGTATGTCCACGGCCGCTCGCACGAATTCCTCGCAGAGCGAAAACACTTCATTTGACGCCAGATTCAGCGTGGTTCGGCTCTGATCTCCGCCTCGTGGTCGCCGCCGCTTGGTCGAGCAGGGTGCAATGCAGAGGCAATGATGAAACCGCACATTCTTGAAGTGATTGCGGATGTTTTCGAACCCAACACGTCCTGTGTGGGCAAAGTGTTGGAGCACGTGCTACTCAATTGGTGGCAGTTGTACCTCGAGGAGGAAGGGCTGTACCCGGACACGATGCTGGGCTTCCGGGCCAAGTTGAGCACCCAAGACGCCATGTTACTCATCAAGCACGAGGTGATCGACCAACCGACTCGCTCCATGGACAACCGTGCAGTGCTGGGCTTGGACTTACAAAGTGCGTTTGACCATGTCCACCATTCGGCAATACTGAGCAAGTGTCCCGTCTGAACATGGGTCGGCGAACGTTTGCATACATCAGGGACTTCCTCACCGACCGAACGACGACGATCGTGGCCGGGGACATGGAGCTTCCCAACAAGACACTGGGCAGCGTGGGTACACCGCAGGAGTCGGTGATATCATCCATACTCTTCAACATGGTGATGATCAGGGTGGCCGAGAGACTCGAAGGCCTCCCGGACGTCAAATACACCATCTACGCCGACGACATAACGCTCTGGGTGACGGGAGGTAACGACGGCCACATCGAGGATTCGTTGCAACGAGCGATCGATGAGATCGAGGATCAACTGCGAGGAACGGGGCTGGTGTGCTCGCCGGCGAAGTCGGAGCTCCTGATCATCCCGCCGCGCAGGAGGAGCAGGAGCGGCGCAACCGAGCCGGATATAAACTTGAAGACGAAGGACGAGACGGCGATCCCGCACGTGAAATCACTACGAGTGCTGGGCCTGCACATTGACGCGCTCAGACACAACGGACTTACGATCAAGAAGCTGGATACCAAAGTGGCGACGGCCATCCGGCTCATCAGGAAGGTGTCCGCTCGGCACGCGGGCATGAAGGAGGCAAGCCTCCTCAGGCTCGTGCAGTCGTTTGTGGTCAGCCACGTGGCTTACGTTGCGGCGTTTCGCGACTGAAAGGCGGCGGAGCGCCAGAAGTTAGACGCGATAATACGCAAAGCGTACAAGGCAGCGCTAGGGCTGTATACGCACACGAGCACGGAAAGACTCCTGGAGCTAGTGGTGCACAATACGTTAGACGAAATCGCCGAAGCTCAGCGCACAGCGCAGCTAGCGAGATTAGCGCAGACGAGGACAGGACGCTCGATACTGAAAAGGATAGGCTATCGCGGACAGGGGTTGCAAAGGGAAGGGAGTCGGGCATCGCTGCCATGCGGGTTGCTCCGCCAACTGCAGGTCGCCGATCCCGAAGCACATGCATCCCGACGTCAACCAAGAACGAAGGCTCGCGAGGGCAAAAGCTCTCACGGTGACGCATGCGTCGGACACCGGCGCCTACTACATGGACGTGGCCAAGTATCCAGACCGGCTGGGCACGTACGCAGCGGTCGTGGTCGCGGCTACCTCCGGGGAGCTGTACACGGCGGGCAGCGTTCGGGCGCGGAGCTCGGATCAGGCCGAGGAGCTGGCCATTGCGCTGGCGCTTGTGAACCCGAAGTGCTCTACAGTGATTAATGATTCGCGAACGGCGATCATGAACTACGCTACAGACAACGTGTCCCCCAGCGCAGTGAGGGTGTGCGGGGCCCTACAATCCAGGCGGCTGCAGGTGACGGTGAAGTGGTTCCTGGCACACGTCGGCCCGGTCAGCACGGGCGAGAACCGCAACGAGGAGGCGGACCGAGCGGCGCGCGCGCTCACCAGTCGCGGCGTAAGCTCGGACCCCCGACCTATGGGGACGAACGACGACGAGGTGATACCGCTCACCTCGTACAAAGCGGGATAGCAGGCGGGTGTTTCCGCCGCCCCATCATAAGCTCACCAGGCAAGAAGCGGTAACGCTGCGACAGCTACAAGCGCACGTGGTTTGGACACCAGTGATAGTCAAGCACGTATGCCCGGAAGTGTATCCCAGTGACGTGTGTGCTGCAGAGCAAGTGCTGCAGGTTTTCGCGCACATCGCAGTGTAGTCGAGGGAAGATGTCTACTGAAACAAGGGTGAACTGCGCTAAAGGTTAATACGTTTGGAAGAAGCACATATGACTCTTAGACCGCACTTCTAAGCGTCGTATGCATTCTTTTGCCTTAACTTCCCACGCAGCTTACCTTTCCTTCACTATGAACCAACTATCCCGACAAATCTCAATGGTTTCTATGTCTATTCGTCTGCCGGTATAGTTCAATTCCGATGACAATCTCTACACGCACTCTGCGAGAATGTAGACACCCAGGCGATGTTCATAAACTGGTGCTGGTTCGGGTGACTGGCGGCTGGCCGGTCGTTGCGCGCTCCCTCCACCGGGCTCCGGAGGGGTCACCATCGTGGTGTCTCCCGAAGGCGGTCATTGCTCGAACGCGAGGTGGGATGCGCGTCGGCTCTTCCGGGTTTCGGTGCACGCTGTCGGCTGCCGGTATCGATGTCCGAACGTCACAATTGTTTTCCACGCATCATTGTTCTCTGGCTATGGCGGCGATTGATTTAATGAGACGGAAGGCCAGTGGCCAGCGGAGGTGGGGAAGTAAGGTATATAGGGGGAGTACAGTCCTTCTGGATTCAGTCCGTATGGTTGTCGTCTTGAGCGTGGGAGCACTTGATAAGTCCTCCGCAGAGGGCACAGTTTGTGGGGTAGACCACTGCTAAATTGCTCATACTAGGCCGTTTTTCGTGGAATAAATTATTACATTGAATACGGTGTCACAGAAAGAGTGAACAATCTTTAATGAAGACTGGCGATGTTAGCTGGGCTAAACAGCCTAATTTGCTGCGTCAGATGATGACGTGATAGATATGATGGGGATGATGTTGAAGTTGATGCGCACCGATGCGTTCAGTTATTTACAGAGACTGGTCTAGGCCTGTCGGTTGACAGTGTTGTTTGATCGGTATGAGTTGTGTAGTCATGGTAGGGGGAGGGGGGGTGGGGCATGGTAATGTGTGGAAGTAAGATTCTTTGGGGCAGTTCCAAACGAAGGGGTTGAGGTCGGATTTGACCGGGTGGTGGCAGTAGGGACATATATAGGGAGGGGTTTCGTGGGTAGTACCACTTTCGGATAATCACTGGTGCAGAAGAGGTGTTGGTGAAAAACTTGTTGAGAAAGGTTTCTTGTGCCGGAGTTGGGTCGGGGGAGGAGGTGAAAATGCCTTGAGGTGTGTGAGTTGAGGCGTTGACATTTAGATTGCTTACATTTACGAATTCTGATTGCAGGAGGAAGATATCCTGTCTGCCTATTCAGAGGTTCCCTGGTGGCTCTATTGTATTTTTGCTTGTTTGCCTATGTCTTGCGTGCCATTTCAGCGGGAGGAATAAATCTAGATTATTGAACTGGCTGTAAAGTACCGATTTTATAAAAAAACTGTGGCTGATTCCTCTGGCATAGGAATTGGTAAAACACGAAAGGGAAATGTGCAGAGACATCTGCATCTGAGCATGATTTGCGGGTCGGCGACTGTATTTTGGGTGTGCTTAGCGAGCAACGTCCTGTTGGCGGGTCGCTACGGCAAAGGTGTACTGGCGTCATTTCCGTGACGGATATGACGTCACTGAAATCTTGGTGTATCCCGGCATAAAACACTGTTGTGTTAAAATATAAAACCCGAACATGAACAACCCTAAGTATAACGTACTGATGATGATGATGATTGCTATTGGTTTCCCCTTTGAAGCGGGGTGATGACATGTCATCTTACCAAAAAGGACTAATATAACCATGTTTTACACTCTTGGTTTAATACTAGCGCTGGTTAGGACAGGCACTAAAGCTTATTACACCCGAAATACTTTTTTGTTCCCCTGTTATAGGTGGTAACTGTCCCAGGCAATATTCCCCTCTCTGCTTTTCGTCCACCAGCATTCTAATCTTCTTTTCGTCCCCTCGACAGCCTTGAAGTTAACTTCCTCTGTGATACCCTTAAATCCTAGGGCTTCTGGAAGCCCCATATTCCCTTCATGTAGATTTGGATGGATACCCTCACATTCTAACACTATGTGCCGCATAGTTTCTATTTCTTTTACGCAGACCACGCATACCCCATCATTTTGTGAATACTTCCCCACAAAACTCTTAGTTCGCAGGCAACCTGCTCTAGCTTCAAAAAGCAAAGCACTGCCCTTGGAATTATCGTAGAAATTTTCCTTTCTGATGTTCAATTTCTCAGCCCTGTACATCTCTAACGACGTTTTAGCTTCCATTTTTTCCCTCCATTTATTCGTTTCAATCTGCCTTGCCTCTTTTTTGGTTACCTTGGCTGTTTTGGATTCTCCACTGTTCTTACCGTATTTCATCGTTAGCCTTCTGGTCTTTCTTAGCCAATGCGTGTCCACGCTTTTCAAGTATAGGTAACTAAAAACCTTAGCAGCCCACCTTCGTTCATCCATTGCCCTCAACCTCACCTCGAAGCATATTTTACTCTGAGCTTCTCTAACTTCAAACGACGCCCAGCCCATATCTCCCTGAACTGCTGCTTCGTTAGTTGTTTTTCCATGCGCGCCTAAGGCCAAACGTCCCACCGTTCTCTGGTTTACTTCAAGGCCTGATAGAACGTCTGATTTTAAGCACAGTACAGCATTCGCAAACGTGAGACCCGGAACCATTACTCCTTTCCACATTCCTCTTACTACTTCATATTTGTTATACCCTCACAGAGCTCCATGCTTCATTATAGCTGCGTTTCGCTTTCCCTTAACCTTAAGTTGCTACTCGTGAGTTCTTAGGTAGTTATCCCCTTCGTTTATCCACACTCCCAAATATTTATATTCCTTCACTCTAGGTAATTCGCCTTGCTGGATAGACGCTACATCAGTGGTAGCGTCATTGAAAACCATTATTCCTGATTTTTCTGTACTGAAATCTAACCCGAGGTCGGTGGCCGAGGTACTCTTTAGTACTAAAGGTTGCTTCCACGCAAGAAGACCCTGTGTGCAGAAGTGCTCCCTTTACAGGCCGCTTGCTTCGTTGTACTGGCGTCCCTCGTGACGGATATGACGTAAGTGAAGTTTTCTTGACACATGAGATAAAACACTTTCGTGTTAAAAAACATGGACTGCAAGCCTTTATAAAACTATAATAACAAGGAAGATTTTTTCGGTGTAAAAAAAGCTTCGACGGCCCTAACATTTTTTTTACGTCTTTATGCGTAGTAGAACTGCGACCTTTTTGAGATCTTTGAAAAAGCAGCAATATTTTTTGCATGAAAGTTTTACATGTTCATCTTTCGTAGTTCCCCTTCCCCGTCCCTACCTCGGTTGGAATGTCCCGTTGCGTGTTTTTGAGTACGCTGGTCATCCTGTCGATTTAGATTTTTTTTCCCCTCCGTGCTCTGTGAAGCTGCATTGTTTGAACCCATATAAATTATTGATTTGATTTGATTGCAGGGTTTAAGGCACCGACGCAACGCAGGTGATGAGGCGCGCCGTAGTGGAGGGCTCCGGATTAATTTTGACCACCTGGGGATCTTTAACGTGCGCCGAAATCTCACGGGCGTTTTTGCTTTTCGCCTCCATCATAAAAGCGGCCGCCGCGGCAGGGAATCGAACCTGCGTCCTCGTTCTCAGCAGCACAACGCCTTAGCCACTGAGCCACCGCGGCGGGTATATCAAATATATCCCTTATGTACGTCGTTACACAAGATCACAAGCATGCCCGTGCTCTACCTAATGATAGAGAGGAAATGAGGAGGGGTCGTTGTTGTTTTATGGCGATTAACTTTAGTGTTATAGTCCTGTCTCACATCTAATTTCAATGGCCATTGATCCGGCTGTTATTTAACATTTTTCATTGGGGAACAACAACAAATTCAATGAAAACATTTTCTTTTTGCAAAGTTTGATAGTTTTGCGCCCGGAAGCTGCACCTGGGATACGAGGCGTGCCGTAGTGGAGGGCTCCGGATTAATTTTGACCACCTGGGGATCTTTAACTTAAATGGACATATAAATTCGGCTTCCTGAACTGCTAGGGATGTTGTCTGAAATGCCGTGCGATCTAGACGGGCGGTAGGTTATCATCAAAACAGGCTTTTAGCCTAACATCATTCGGAAGGTTGAATGAGAATAAATTCTAACGGCGCGCTTTAAAGCTGACCCAGCAATTCTGACGTGCCTAGCACGGCACTGTGCGTGTGTGGAAGCAGCCCTCCGAATTTTGTCTGAGATGTTAGCGTGATGACCCAACATATTTTATAGCGTTTCACCTTCAACTGCTCCTTACGCTCTTTTTCTTGTTACTTGTTGAATTGAATTCAATTGATTTTTGTTTACCAAGCGTGGACATGAAACGTGAATGGGTACAGAGGCACTGAGAGGTCCCAAGGTAAAAAACCGCAGGTGGGACCTTCCATAATGATAGTTCAAGCACGAATAAATATTAAACAATACTAGAACGCAGGTGTCAGCGAATAGACACTCAGATTAAACAGAAAAAAATGAATACAAAAACCAAAGAAAAAAATGTTACACTAATAAGCTTTAACAATAAAAAACAACAGCGAATGCAACCCCAAACTATTGGCAAATTGGGAAATGAATGCCATATTCGCAAATAAAACGCATAACCCTGAAGTTACTATTCAATCAAACGGAATTGTCTGACAAGAAAGTTTTTAGTTTAGATTTAAAAACGCGTAGTGAATTCGGGGTTAGCGAATTGCAGAGTGAAATGGCGGTGAATTGAATGATATATGTCTGGCGTAGATAATGTGTACACACGGAAGTAGCAGATTGTGGCGTGAAGCAAAGCGCGTTAAATTGAGATTGGAATTGATGCGTTGAGGGAAAATATCTAAAGCAAGGTGAGCGTAAAAAATGTTGAAAAAGAAATTACCGGCGCTGTAGCTATAAAGTTGATGTAGAGGCAAAACACGGAGCTGCATGATTGAACAATGGGGAAGATTCCGCTTGTCGGTGGGAAAATGCATAAGGATGCGTGGCGCTTGTTTCTGCAGTGTTATTAACGGTGACATGTGGGTACGATACGTACCAGCCCAGGAAGAAATGCAGTAATTTAGGTGACTGTGGACGAAAGCGTAATACAAAGTTAGAAGAATTTGCGGCTTGAAGTATATAGGTCTGGCTCTATTCAAATTTACTCTGATACCAAATGAAACTTTCTTTGAAATGAAGATTACATGCTCGTGAAATTTGAGGTGAGAATCAACTGCTACCCCCAGCCAATTCTTGCTACGGCGGGGTTCAATTCTGTCACCTAAAATATAGAGAGAAGGGATGGCTGAAATTTTGCTCTGAGGGGAACTGAATAGCAGAAAGCAAGTGCACGTTAATAGATAACTTGTTTAGGAGACACCGTCGTTCGAGAGAAAACAGATCAGCCTCGAGAATTTGGATTAAGGTACACATGTTTTGATGTGAGTTAAAGACGGTGGTCGTCTGCGTACAGTATGCATTGTGATGAAGTTGAACAGAGAGGAAGATCATTTATGTAAATTAAAAAGAGCAATGAACACAAAATCCAGCGATGGGGAACGCCTTTGATTACTGTGACAGGGGATGGTGTTGCTGCAGAAACTGAGGCTATTTGTTGGCTATTTAATAAAAAGCTGCGTTTCAAAGTTAGAGCGGGGCCTGTTATGCCGTAACGCTGAAGTTTAATGAAAAGCATGTCGTGGTCAATGGTGTGGAATGCTTTCGAGAAATCTGTGGAAACGGCAGCAGCAACGTCGCCGCGGTCAATGAAATATTTAATTTTGTCTGTTAGGCACGCAATCGCAATGTTAGTACATAGGGCATCACGTAAACCAAACTGAGAAGGGGTGCGTAAGTTGAATTTTTTAGGGTAGCGGGAAAGACGGGTCTCAATATTTTTTCTAGAACCTTATCTAACAAGGAAAAAATAGCTAAGGACCAATAATTATCCATAAAGCGCGCGTCACCTTTTTTGAGTACGGGAATAATATTTGCTATTTTCAATGTCTTTGGAAATGATCCGGATTTAAAAGGTAAATTGAATATATAACAAAGAATAGGCGCAACAAGTCGACTTACAGGTGCCGTCATAAGTAATTGGAGCACGGGAGCTGTGGCCGAACTGTATCGGAGCGCCGTGTAGCTGCACCGGCGGTAAATGAAAGGACGAGAACACGCATGCGCGCCTGCCGACGGCGATAGCCCATCTATACTTCCCAAACCCCTTTTTTTAACCTGGCTTCAAGCATTGTTCGCAGCATACTGGTCTCGGCGATGGCGCTGATAGCGTACACACGTAAAAATATTCGAACGAAAAACTCACTGCAAATTGCTGTGACAGCGCGCCGCTTCTCCGGCAACTGGAAGTGCGCCAGAGACGCTGCCAGAATCGTCTCTGCTATCAGCGCCGTCGCCGAGAGCACTATGCTGCGAGCAATGCTTGAAGACAGATTTAAAAACTGGTTTGAGAGGTATAGATGGGCTATCGCCGTCGGCAGGCGCGCATGAGTGTTCTCGTCCTTTCATTTACCGCCGGTGCAAGTACACGGCGCTCCGATACAGTTCGGCCACAGCTCCCGTGCTCCAATTACTTATGACGGCGCCTGTACAAGTTTCATGTGGAACCCATGAATACCGTCTAAGCCAGGCGCAGTAGCCTTTAATCCTGCAATATTATCCTCGATTTCATCACAACAAGTGTAAAAAGAAAGACTGGGGACAGAACACAAGGTCAAAAGAATAAGGGCATAAGGGACGTTGTGAGCAAATAGTCGAAAAATGATTGCTTAAAGGACCCATGAAGAGAAAATGCAAGTTGGTTTTATTCGAAAGATTTCGTGTTTTATAGTGCCCCCAGCGCTTGTCCGGATACAAACGGTGCTTTATTCACTGAGAAATTAAACAACTTAGGTCAAAATTTTGATTTTCCCGCTCAATCGTGCGTTTTCGTGGTCCCAAATGACATCACAGGAACCGACCGCTCTGCAGCCTAGAATACCTTCATTCACGCATCCGCCGTACAGGGTAGAGACACGTATACGCTGGCGCCGCCATTTTCGGTTGCTCGCTCGCCGCCGAAGCAAGTCATTGTGTCAAAACCGCGCTAAAATTATCGTCGCAACGCGGTTTACTGAAGAAGTTTGAATCATATTGTCTGTTTCGCGTTGCTAGGTCTCGTGGGAAACGAAAAGAATAACGCGTTGAGCCCGTTGGCCCAATTGCGGCGGCACGGGACCCTTCAAAGGTTGTCTCCACCCTGTACAGCGGTGTTGGTTTGTTCCCACGTTTCTTTACGTTCCGTAACCTAGATGGCGCCACCATACCGTGGCAAGCGTTTGGTTTGTTTTTGCCCGCATTTAAACCTGGCTTGTTTTTGTTCTGGGAGCAAATATTCGTTCCCTGAAACAGTGCTCGCTCGACAAATGGGGTCACGTAAGACACCGTTGCTTGCGTCAATCGGCCAGTGTCGTCTGAGACAACCCCAAGCGCCGTAGTGCTCTGCAGCTAAACCAAGCATGCTGTGTGCAGTACGAACAGCAGAACGCATCAGTACTTCTATGTTTACATGTGCTTTCGTAACTTCCACTGTTTGTTCCATCATTCTTATTGCTTTGTAAAGAATGTGCCCTAAATTTAAGCGCAAATCGCTCGTTCGTCTAGTTTGTAAGTTCTACCTAATTTGCGTCTGCTTCTGCCAGCCTCCGCCAATCGCAGAGCTTAGCTCATGTGACATCATAGGTTCTGTTGCGGGAAATGAGCTGGTGGGTCGCATGACCATTCCCGTTTTTCCTAATTATGTAGCTTATTTGAGCGAAGTTTACGTTAAAAGTGGTGTCAGTATGATTCTAACGAGACAATCTTTTGAATGAACCAAACTTGTGTTTTCTCTTCATGGCTGCAGGTTCAGTAAATGATGAGTCGCCTTTAGCAATGGATTTAATGGGTTTATGCTGGGTACCGTTGTTCAGGAATTCCTTGAAACTAATTTCCTTTTTTTTTATGTTGCTACCACACGTATTTAATTCGTTGTCGCAGTAGCGGCGCTTGGATGCTTTAAGAAGTGAAGGCAGAACATGAGAGTAACGTTTATAACGTGCTCGAAGATTCGAAGTTAAAGGAGTACTGACACGAAATTTTTCGCTTTCAGATTTTATGCTGTAAAGAATACCTATTGGCCCAGTAATTACGAAAATCGAACCGAAAGCCGTCAGCCGCCAACACAGAATTAATTATAGCACGTTTAGCAACCAATTTCAAATTTGGTCGCCGCGCGGGAAAATGGCCGTTCGAAGGCCAGCCTGCAAGCGGGCCAGCCTTACGTCACGGTCTCACCCGTGACGTCAGGGACGTTTTTCTTTCCTCCGTGTGTTCGCTGCATCGTCTGCTACGATTTCACATGGTCCGCGACTCGCCCGCGCAGTCGACATGTCGTCTGAATCGTCAGACTCGGATGAGTCACTGCCACCCGACAGACAGGACAACTTTATTTGGGCAGGCGATTAGGCCGGCGATGTCTTCGCCGTCGTCCGTTTTAAATGCAGAGCATTTCAGTAACTCACGATGTCACCCGCGTTGGCGTCCGTAGTCCGCATCGCTCCCCCTACACTATATAAAAAAATAATACTTACCGGCGCCAAGTTTCGCACCAGCGACTCTGCGGGCGGAACGCAAGGTACATGGTACTCTACCCACTGCACCACAAAGCCGACACAGAATGGGAGGTTACGAACACGCCTTACATCCTTGACTCATTCGACCGTCGGCCACAGGTGTGCCCTCTCCCCCGCGTCCTCCTCGCCTTCTCTCCGCTCGCAAAGCCCTCTCTCGCCGCGTTCGGTTCGGGCGCACAACAGGTGGGGACGGGCGCAACAACCACTCTCGCCGCGTTGGGTTCGCGCTGATGAACAGTCGGTTCGCGCTTAAAGCGCTGGACACATGTACGATCGGTACACACGATTCGCATGCGACGGATCGTTACGACTGTTGCCACGACTTGTCGTACACGTGAATTTGAGACACATGACACGATGCGCGTGTACGATGCGTCGTCGGCGTCGCTCCGCCCACTGTTTTTGCTCTATGGTCAACTACGAGGATCGCTAAGCTGAATTTGTAGATTCCGCGAATTTGTTCACAAGAAATGGATAAAGCAGGCAATCGTGAAGCGTTTTCTGCCTTCGGAAACAGTCCGCGCACACGCCGGCCGCGCCTGCCAGCTCGGCACACTCAGCGGCTCGAACCGGCGCAGACCACGGTAGCAACCGCTTGACGCTGCTCTTCTGAATCAATCTGATCGTTAAAATGAAGTTCCACATGCGAGAAAGTAGGTGTTAGTGTGGTGAAAAATTGTGCTAGGGATTGTTGTCAGGGCTTATTTTAAAAGCGGCGATCAGATATCTGCCGCGATGCAAGCCTACGCTGACCGGTCGCCGTGGCGTGCGGCGCGCCGTGCGCCGACCGGTCGAGAGATGGCAATACCTGCGCGGAAGCATCGAAACAGGCCACGCAGATGTCTTGGTCACCGATCGCTCAAACGGCAGTTATAGCTTAAATAAAGTCCCACATGCGAGAAAGGGGATGATAGTGTGGTGAAAAGTTGTGTTACAATTGTCCTTCGCAGCTGCACAGATAGCGGCGATCAAATATCCGCCAGGATGCTAAGCTTCAAGTTCCCATCACCCGAGCCGGCCGGAGCGCCCGAGCAACGCAAGCCGGTTGCGGGCTCAGCGGGCTCTCATTGGCTGTGGCCTCACGACGATCTCAACGATGGCACGACTGCATCTGGCTTGCCAGTCGCACGTCGTGAGCCTCCTCCGACCAGCGATCGACGCCAAAACGGGTCCTAACGATCAATCGTAACGAGCAGTCGCATGCGAATCGCGTGCACTAGTCGTATATGTGTCCAGCGCTTAAACCACATATGTCGTTCGCGCGTGCTCCGGTCGCTAACATCTGTGGCGTGTCGTGACGTCAACATCACGCGTTCGTGTGGTGGCGCGATTTTGGCGCTATAACACTCTCTCGCGAGGGGCATTGGATTAGATTCGATTGGATTGGCTTGGCTTGGATTGGTTTGGATTAAAGTGGATTGTGTTGGATTGTGTTGCGTCATAGCCGCGCCACGTTGCGTCATATAGCCGCTCCACGTTGCGTCATAGCCGCGGCAGGGGGTTCACGGCACGTTTCACGTTTCACCAGCGACTTCATCGACAATGTCTACGCTGGAAGACAACAATTACAACAACCAATACGTAATCCATACGACTTGCAGGCGCGCCCCTCGAGGAAATGCTCTGCATTTGATCGTGCCCCTCGCGAGGGGGATGTTTTTCTTGTGGCCACCGTCTCGCCCGCTCCTTGTGGATTTGATGCAAATTACCAGAAAAGTTGTCTGTAAACCAAATAATTCGGGTAAGCAATCAGCGACTCGCTTGTTCCCGGCGACACCGCCGCGTTTAGGTAGTTGCTACCATCGCGACCCACAGCTCTACATACGCAGCAAGCTAACGCCAAGGACGATGCAACTGATGCCGAGAAAAGTACGCTGTAAATTCATTATGAAATACTTGTGACGGGTCATGTGTGTGCAAGGAAACACCTTGTAACAGCGACGGAAACGCGTCGCTCACTTATGATCTCACCGCGCGAACTGCTCGTATTGCCTGGTAAATGAATGACGCGAGAAAGCTGATCAGATTGCTTCGCCGCACATGCTTAAAATTTTAATATCACTGCGGCTCGAACCGGCGCAGACCGTGATAGCAACAGCTTGTCGCCACTCTTCTAATCAATCTGATCACGAAAAAGAAGCTCCACATGCGAGAAAGTAGATGTTAGTGTGTTGAAAATTGTGCTAGGAGTTGTTATCAGCCCTGAATTTAAAAATGGCGTCCAGATATTTGCCGCGATGGTAAGCCTACGCTGACCGGAAGCGGAGGTTCGGCGCTCCGACCCAGCACTGCCGGCACCACGGTGCGGAGAGCGGCCGAAAGATGGCGCCACCTGCGCGCTAGAATCAAAACGGGCCGCGGCAGATGTCTTGGTCGCCGATTGCTGGAACGGAAATTATTGCCAAAATAAAGCTTCATATGCGAAAAAGGGGATGATAGTGTGGTGAAAAGTTGTGTAAGGGATGGTCATTCGCAGTTGTACAGATACCAGCGATCAAATAGTCGCCACGATACTAAGTTCCCAACACCCAAGGTGACCCGTGCAACCCCGAGCCCGCGGGCTTGGGCGACAGTTCTTGCGGCCGCCGGCGCGCACCAACTCAGTCCACGTTTAGCGCTGCATGTCGTCGCGTGGAAAATAATGCATCTTGGCGTCGTCGTCGATTTGCTCGGACAGGCTTCCACGAGCAGTACATCGCATACCGCGAGCTTGCCATAGCACAACTTCGGCGAGCTCGGCGACGCGCACCGCCGCGGTGCCCGTCGACATCACGCAGTTTTCGGCACCAGTGCCGAACACCATGCGCTGGCAACGAACTGAAGAGCAAAGACGTCGAACACGCAACGTTTACAAGCATTGCTCACACAGCTACGCCCACGTCTCCTGCCCAAACGAATACCACCGACAACAGCAGCGCAGGATATCGTTTCCGGTTCTGAAAATGACTATATGACGTCACCCTGAACCGGCCAGACACGCAGGCCAATGTTTCGTCACGCCGAAAGCGATTGCGCTAGTGCTGCCGATTTGTGGAAGGTCGCGGCCTGGACAATAAAAATCGATTTTAGATGTGATTCCGGCCTCGGATCGCTGCAAAAATTTCTGTGAGGCATCTGTACAAACTACTGAAGCCAATTATATCATTTTTTAGGTATCAAAATTTGGTGTCAGTACTCCTTTAAAGGTTTACTCTTTATTTTTTATAGGTTATCTTTTTAACACAAGGCAAGAAGACGGGAGTTTGTAAGACAAGGGCACCGTCGAGGGGTGGTGTAACGCCTATTGGAAGTTATTTATGTTGTACAGACATGGGCGTAATTAATGAATGCATCGGAAAAGAGTTGTAAAGCGATATCAGGATTCAAGGCTTTGAATATTTTGGACCAATCTTTGTTTGATACAAGGTTCAGGAATTTTTCACCATCAAAGGTAGATTTCTTGTGGGTCTCAGTTTTTTTTTTCCTGTTTTAGCACGTAAAAAAATACAGGGAAGTGACTTGTAATATCAAAATCGATAGTGCCTGCTTGCATTGTGGAATCGTGATTAGAAAAAATATGGTCAAGGAGGGAATACAAAGAATGATCTACAACACGAGTAGGCGTATTTATGAGTGACTCAAAACATTATCTACAAAATCCACTGGTATAGTTCGAAGTGACAGGGTTTGCAGAATCAAGAAGATTGATGTTCACCCATTATGAACGCATTTTTAGTTTTCTAAAGACAGCTTATAAAGTAAAAGAAAAAGCGTGCTGCAGAAATCAGCTGCATTAGATGAAAGTGAGCGGTAAACGGCGCCAAACACTGTCCTTTTAAGATTTGAAAAATCAATAGGATCGTGTTTAACCTAGACAGGTTCGCATTTGGGGAAATTTATATTTAGATCATTGCGTCGACAATACGTTAGCTGTTTTCAAACCAAAATAGCAGAGCCCCCATAAGGACTACAACTACGATGGTCGTATTCGCAACCATAGTTAGCAAAGCCATACATATATCGCGATCATCGCAGGTAAGCCATGTCTCAGAGAAGCAAATGATCGAGAAATGTAGTCAAGGGTTCGACGAAAGTTCGTCTGGTCAGGCATTGCTTGAAGAAACAGTAAGGCAGTCACTGACCGTACGGGTTCCGGAACGTCTTTTTACTTTTTTGACTTGGTCAGTGACTGCCTTACTGTTTCTTCGATCGAGAAATGATGGTTCAAAGTGTGAAGAAGCATGGAAATCTTGTAGCAGCTCTTTTTAAAGATACGAGCGTTGAAGTGGACTGGGATGAAAACATTCGCGCTACCTGAACATTCAGCTACCTTTCCTGATGGAACGCAATTCATAGCGGAAAGGGAGAGAAGGCTACAAAGCCGAGAAAAGTAGCCTACTCCACGAAAATTGCAAGGTCACGGTCACTCAATATCCAGTTTTTCTCTTTCTTAAGGCCCCTCGCAATCATTGAAATTGAGGGATGAGGTACGGGCTTTGCGGGCTCCAGAAAGTACCGTGACCGCAACGACAGCTGATCAGTTGATTTTTTACACGTGTGGGTACCCGATGCCCAGTATCAAGGTCATCTGGAGTCACTGGGAAACCGACTTTTTCTCCTTTCTCGACTTTCTCTCCTCGCTCTTGTCCGGCTAGCGGCCTGTGCCGTCTGCAGAGCCAACGGTTCACGTTATGGTTGAAGCTCTGGTCCCTATATTATTTCCGACATGTGTGTGCGTACCATAAACTGCCGTCACTGTGAGATTTGCCGTTTCAGTCTGTCCTGTTCGAACTCTTATCTCGGTACCCTGGGCTTTCTTAATCTAAGTTTAACACGCGAGTGTCCGGTTTATTTACCCCTATTCCGGGATAGCAGTGCACGTTTGTTCACTCCTTATCGTACGTTCCAATGTTTAACTCCGAGATCGTACACACGATATGCGATACGCGGCCTGTAGCGGCCCGCGCACTGGAGGCAGACTTCCCATTCTATATATATGGCACTGGCTGAGTCGCGAGGTCGCTTAGACAGTCAACGAAGGCGTCCGATTTTCCCCTTTTAACCCAGGAACTTAATTCGTGGTGCCTTGCAATTTTACGTCATAATCAAGCGAAGTCTGGCACTGCAGTCGAAACTCGATTCAGCGAAACCCGATATAATGAAGATATCCCGATCCCCGCTCAGACGCCCACAGAGCCCAATGCTTTGACTAACTCGAAATAACGAAACCAATGTCATGATCCGACCTCGTTTGAGGAACCTTTCCTCAAAAAATGGAGCTCAAAAAGTGCAGATTTTTCGTCGGTTTTGCAGAGGGCGCCTCACTGATATTCATGGCGCGCCAAAGATAACATCACGGAGCACCTTTGTCCCGTCTTTACGAAACTGCGCGGCGCAAACGGGAGTTGTAATTTTGATTTGAATTCACCAAATGGCACCAACGGTAAAAAAAAAAACGTTTCGTTCGCACATCACTGATGGCACTGGCGCTGTTCCGATTCGGTCTTTGGCGGTCGGATTTTTCAAGGCGTGCTGTTTGTTGTTCGTTCGCCCGTTCTGCGAGTAGTTTGATGATGATGATGCTGATCATGCCTTAAAAGGTTTTGCACGTACCCACAAAGGGGGATTGGCCAGGGCTAAATCGGTTGTTGAAATACGTGAGGACCTCAAAATACTAATTTATTTCCGGAAAGAGGCCGTAAAGGGAACTTCGTTATGAATAAAACCCTAATTACCCATTAATTAGCACTATACAGCAAACGACCTGAAGCAGAAAGAAAATCTTGCATGCAATTATATATATCCCTTTTTGTATACCCCAAATTTGTTGCGCCAATACATAGTTCCCGTGCTTTCGCCTTTCTTTTACATCGTTCTCTTTTAGAACTCACGTTGTTATTGTTAAGTCCAAGTCGTTAAGCCCAGGGGTTTCCCCAGGCATCGAATCAAGGGGGGGGGGGGTGTCTCAATGGCTCTGGGGGGGGGGGTTCATAAACTAGAAAAGCTGTTTTTTTATCCCACTAGTTAAAACGTCTGTTAACCAAACGCTCATCCCCGTGACGTACGTTTTTCATTTTCTATATATATATATATATATATATGTAATAGAAAGGCGTGGGTTCGGTCCCCACTCTGGGCGCGTGTTTTTCTTTCTTTCTTCCTTATAATAAAAAAAAACTTAACTTCATTCACCGTAGTAAAAAAAAATATAGAGCCTAACCACACCCCAATGCCTCCTTTGGAGTTGTAGACTGCCGACCTATGTTTCTGTATATATATATATATATATATATATATATATATATATATATATATATATATACACCTGAGAGACGGTGCTTTCTATTCAATCTAAGAAAAAAACAAATTTAGAGAAATTCATTTTTTACCATGAAAGGTCCGTATTCAGTTTTAAATGCAGAGCATTTCTTAGCCTCGCCTGTTCCTGCGTCGGACGGTGTCAACAGTTTCGCGTCCGCAGCAGGTGCGCCTCTCCTTCCCTCCTCTCTCTCAACAGCAGCTGGCGCGCGCATGCGTCGTAGTCAGCCCGTTCGCTCCGTCGCGGTCTCGGCGTAACAGGTGCGTGATAGCAGCGCGGTGGGGCGTGGAAGCGCGCGCGCTGCTTGCGCATGCTCGCTCTCCCCCCCTTACTGCTCTCCCTCTACTCTCGTGTTTCAGTCACTGCGTTGCTCCTTCCTTCCTTGGTTGACGCTCGTGCCCACGTTTACTCGTGTCTGCTACTCCAGCATCACGGAAGAAGCGATGGAAGCAACACTGCCTTCAATCAGTACTGAGGCCCCAATGCTCTACATTTACTCGTGTTCCCCTCGCGGGAAGGCGCGGGAATTTTTTTTTTAATTTCTCGCCATTTTTCGACGTATAAGGACATTTTCGAACTTGTTACCAGGGCCAGTGACGAAATTTGAGTTCTTCAAACAATGTTTAGGTAGTACACGAATTATGCAGCACTTATAAATCCGGCACCGATTGTACGCTCCCGATTTATTCAAACGCCAGGATTAGCTTCCGTAGAGCTTTTCGCTACTCCCTGGCTGGTAGCAATGTGCTCGCAGCGTGGTCAGCCTCAAAACACTTTGCCCCTTTCCTTTGAAAGCCTTTTTTGTGTGCACATACGAACTTGCCACGAGCTGGCGAAAAAAAGGAAATAAATACGTGCAACGCTAACAGCAAGCTCGGGGGGCGCACTTTTGTTTATTTTGCCCGAGGCTACTGCCAAGAATAGCAGACGGGCAGCCCGCGCATGCGCAGATCGATACTGAAAAAGGTCCATACAAGGACTGACAAGAGTGAAATTTGGGGATTCAAGGGGGGCGGGGGGGGGGCTGCCCAGAAAAACTAGGGGGCGGTCACACACCCCCTAGGGGGGTGTAGGGAAATCACTGTAAGGCTTACCTTAAGCCTACAGTCCGTCTAGCATTGCTCTTCGCATGCACGGAAGTGATGTGTGCAATAAAGCGCACCGTTAAACCTTGTGACAAGCGTGTCGGACATTGAGCCCGCCAACGAAAGAAAAAGGCGTACTTAGGACGAGAAAGCGAACATCGTCCAGTAACAAGTGGACAAAAGAAATCTGACGTGGCTGCAGCACATGGCATTCCATCCAGTACTCTTTCTACAACATTGGCAGGGAAAGACAACATCCCCCCATCACTCGCGAAAGCGCTGAAGACGAAGTTCAAGGCGCTGACGAAGACGTTGAGATATCGAAGCGCCCGTGCCGATACCGGGTCAAGTGATGGATGCCCTGGATCTGCTGCGGATGTTTGCCAGAACGCACGAGGATACAGGAGACACACTGGACAAACTTGCGAGAAATCCGTGCGGCCGTTGCTTACACAGCGCATGCAGCAGACATGACTAACTTTTTGGTGAGAAATAAATTTGTAGTCTCCCGGGGGCCGTTCTTGTGTAAGTAACAATTTTCGTTGTCTCTTTTCATAAGCGCGGGCCCAATTTTATTGTCGGAGCATTTACGCTTCGCAAATACGACCCCGCATAAAGTTGCTGGATGCCGCTAAGTATATAATAAAATGCACCGAATTAAGGACCAAGAAATGCCTAACTCAAGTTGCCAAAGTTCTCTATTTAACGAAATAATTCTCAGCTCCCCTCAACTTCGTTAAATCGAGTTTTCAGTAAACGGCCCTTGACTCCAGCCTCCTCATGGTGTCGTAACATGAGTGCGAAGACGAATACAGGCTTTCCGCTGAAGAGCAGAGCTTGAAAACGCCACCAAATAAGAACCGGTCATATGCCAATCACCTGAACCGAAAATTGGATTAGGGCAGCAATGCGCGGACACACCGCTTGGCACACCAACTTTTTGCATGCAGTGGGGCGATTTTCACATCGTCTTGTCATCACATTTCATTCCTCAGCAGTTTTTTGTTGACGACTCATATAACAAATTTCGTGTCGGTAGCGGTCACTGATAGCAGGGTGGGACCATTTTTATTCTCTCGTAAAATGACGCCTCTTTTTCAGGAAAGTAGGGGAAGCCAATGGTGACTCATGCACACTGGCGTTTTTATCAGAGCGTTCTGGATAACCAGTCAGAGAGCGAAAAAAAACTGCCAAAAAAGGCAGAACAGTGTACGTCACATCCGCTATCCAACTCATCCATCGCTGCCTGCATGACGTCATGCTCCCAGCCGCGTATAAAGCGCCCCCACCCAGGCTCCCCAGGCGTTGGCCAATCATCGACCGCTTGTCAGACAGTGCGAGAAGCTTGGGTGGTTTGGTCTGCAGCTCTGCGCCATTTTGCGCCGGTCTCCTGTCGTCGGTCCCTTCCATCCGCGGAATTCTTCCAGCCATGACGAGCCCCAGCGAGACCGAGAACTCGGCGGGCACCGCGCCCCCGTCCAAGACCGAGAAGCCTGCGGAAACTCCGGTCACTCAGGAGACTGCGGCCAGCCCGACGTCCGACGCCACCACGACCGCCGCGTCGGCGCCGGCAAACAACAGGCCCAGCGTTCACAAGACGGATTACGAAAAAGACGTCGTCTACCTCTACCAGTTCACTCGCTGCCCGACTCTGCCGGGTATCTCGCCCTTCTGCTTGAAAGTCGAAACCTGGCTGCGCATGACACAGGTCAAATACGAGGTAAGGTGGCCTTAACGTAGCGCGCCGTTCGTTTCAAATTTGCCCACTGCCGGGATTGCGTATGCCGGCTTGGCGTGACGCGGTGTTAGGCTTAGGAACTGTCAGTGCGTGTTGTCATGGCCGATGCGTGACTCTAACTACGCGCGGCCAACGCTTGCCGGCTGCGCGTCGTTCTTGTTTCGCACGCCTTTTTGTCGTCCAATAAAATTGCCGGCAGTTTTGGGCCAACTTGTTTCAATTAACGGATTTGAGGGCATTTCTGTACGGGCACGCCGCCCCGCCTTCCCTAGCCAATTAAGAACAAAACTGTCAATCTCGCAGCTCTCTCTTGCTTGAAGTCTGGAATCCTAATATCTATCGTCCTTACCAGAGCTTAATTTAGCACGCTTCAATGCAGCCTGAAGCCTGCAGCCAGTCCCTTTATCTCGTTGCGATTTGCTAGCCGCTTCAAGCAAAAGGGCGTCGCACTGTCGCAACGAGATAACAGAGCAGCGATACGCTCAATTTGTCATTTCCGGATGCGGCTCATACTGGCGAGTGATTCATGGGAGCGCTTGGAAGCGTCGGGCTGAATCATCTCGTGTGAGCGGTGCTGTATTGTGCAATTTATCAGTTTTTTTTTTTTCGCTTCAACATTTACTTTTCGCACTGCGTGCCGCCCAAATGCAACGGTGGCACCGCCTGTGGACTGCGTTCCGCAACGTATGGACTGCGTTCCGCCTGTCCATACGTTGAGGTTTGCATTTGTCTCGGTATGTCAACAGCGCTTTCTGTAACTTGGCAGTCCGAATTGTCTCGTAGGCAAGCTCTACCTTCAATGTAGGCAAACCTGACCTGACCATCAGGTTCGCCTCGCATTTTCTCTCAGAGCGCGTGGACTGGCTCCGGTTGTTGCATGGTTTGCCCGCTTCTGCGAGGTGGAACTTGCGGGAGTGTTCCATGTTGTTGCTTGACTCTTCCTTTTCAGAACGTGGACCACAAGCTCAAGTTCAAGTCAAAGAAAGGCCAGCTTCCCTTTGTGGAGCTTAACGGAGAGGAGATAGCGGACTCTGACATAATCATCAAGCAGCTGAGCCAGACCTTTGGCAAGGACCTGGATGCCGGCCTGACCACCGAGGAGCGCAGTGTGTCTCATGCCTTCTCCTCTATGCTCAACAACCACACCGGCTGGGTGTCCCGCTGCTGGCGTTACCGCCACCCGGGACAGTTCCTCAAGGCTGCCCAGATGGACGTCAAGCGCATGCTCAACTCCAAGCTGCCCAAGGGGGTCCTGCAGTTCTTTTTCAAGCTTGCCTTCAAGAGTGTAAGTGCCTCCGCCCCCTCTTGTCGGGCTGTATGCGACTGCCGCATGCCTCTGCACTGTGTTACAATCCCCCCCCCCCTTTTATCTTGCAGAACGTGCAGCAGACTATTGGCCATGGCTTGGGGCGCCACACAACGGAGGAGATCCTGGAGTTCGGCAAAGAGGACCTCAAGCACCTCTCCCAGTTCTTGGGCACCAAGCCGTTCTTCTTTGGCTCGGAACCCCACCTGGTATGCCTTTTTCATTGGCCAGGCTTTGGGCCTGGTAGTGCCGGCCGGTGCTTGATGCTGTCTGGCCCCCTTGCAGCTGGACTGCGTGGCCTTTGCCCACCTGTGCCAGTTCGTGTACGTGCCCTTTGGCGGCCTGCTGGAGTTCATGGAGCAGGAGTGCGCCAACCTGCTGGCCTTTGTGGAGCGCATGAAGGAGCGCTACTGGGCCGACTGGGATGAGATCTGCAAGACGCTCGAGCTCAACACGCACCTGCCCAAGAAGGTGCCCGAAGAGGAGCCCAAGAAGGCCGCTGATGAGCCCCCTGCCGAGGACAAGGCCGAGGAGGTCGTCAAGAAGTCGGAGGCCACTGTCGAGGAGGTCGTCAAGAAGGACGAGGTCATCAAAAAGGAGGTTGTCGAGGAGGTTGTTACCAAAGTTGTCACAGAGGTCAAGGAGTGAGCTGTCTAGGCACTGGAGCAGGGCTTTAGTCAGTACCATGGGGTGGGGGGCATAGTTTTGTTCTTAGTGCAGCCTATCGGAGGGTCGTTTTCATCTCATTGTGCAGCGAGACCAAGGTGATGGCTCGCATGTCCGCTCTGTCTCAATGGCGAGCTTTTTATTTTGTTTGCCGTGTTGTTTGGAAGGGAGGGATGGTCGTGTGGCGATCACTGCGAGGTTTTTACTCCTGTAGACGGGGCCGCGAAGTTGAGGCGCGCGTTGCACGGGGCATTAAGCAAAAGTCTCTGGGGGGGCAGTAGTGCATTTGCAAACAAATCTCTTGTGTTCCTCTTTTGCATGGGTGGCCAACTTCCGTGCCTGTTTTGTTGGAGGGCTGGTCAGACGGAGGAAAACATCTTATACTCATGATCCACTACATACTCAAAGCAATGCGTATTATATTATATCAAAGTTGTACATTTGCTCTTCGTGTATTTTTCATCTGTCGTACATTTTTTTTTAACTCGATGTACACATGTAACTATATGCTCGTTTCTGTTGTAGATCTGCCGTTTCTTCTTCCCACCTAAGTTCATCTTGAGGTCTAGTTGCGGAATTGCTCAAAAAAATTTTCTAAACTTCTCGCCACCTTTTTACATACATACGTGCTGTTATTGTATTCACATATAGCATACTGTAGATCTCATGTGACGGTGTTTACAGCTAACGTTTTTACGGCGTTTTTGCTCGACTATTTGTGTGAACAAATTTTCAGCCCGATCAGCCTTCTCCATATTGTGTACCTTTTTCTTCCATTTTTCAACTGTCCGTGTGTGCATTGTCGCGTTATATTGTACATGCCCGCAGCTTTATACTTTTTTATGGCAGTTTTTGTACCACCTTTTTACTTTACCTTCCTTCCCTTCCTGTTTCCCCTTCGGTGTGGAACTTTGTAAAAATGAGACAACACAGATTAAAGTTTGTGGATGAATTCCAGGCTCTGCAATTTCTTTGAGCGAGGCTGTAGCTTCGCATTCCTTTGCCCTTTAAGAGAGGGGGGAGGGGGGGCTGTACACCTCCCCCAGTGATTGGTTTTAATGCAGGGTTTGTCGTGCATGCACCCACAATTGCAAACTGTAGCAGTAAGGTCATTGCTAGGGGAGCACGATGCGTGAATCTCTGTTGTGAAAGTTTGCATGGCACAGTGAGCTCTCCATCCACGGTTTTAATTCCCTGCCAGTTTTTCAAAGTGTGGCATTGCAAAGCAACTTGTCTGGGCTGTGGAGCCCTAGGTGCTTGCAGAGAACCTCTCCAAATTTTAATATAAAAAAAATTCCATGTTTGAAAGGATGTCTTGAAATGGAATTATGCCAGAACTTGCAGATGGGTGCAAAAAATGGCAGCATCTCCACTCCGTGGATGATGGTGACAGTGCGGAGTACGGGGGGACTCTGAATGACATCCAAGTTGTGCCCCTACCGTCATTTGATTTGAGCCGCGAGTTGCACCTTCATTATTCCCTACATGAAACTGCAACTCACGGCTCAAAACGAAAGTAGATGTTGGCCTTGTGAAGTAATGCCTGCATTTGTGGCTAAAATTTTGTTTTTGTGATCGTTTTCTTATAGCCTGAAGTTTATTTTTCTCCAAGCCCAGCAATGGCAGTATCCACGCCCTGCAGGACTATTCTTCCTTTCCTTGTTCTTGGGACTTCTTGTGGGGTAGTGAGTTACCTACACGATGGGTAACTCCATACAGGCATAACAATTTTTAATACTGAAAGTGCTTGTATGGCCACACTCAACCTTTACGCAGCATGCATGCATTTTGTGGCCACTTTTTTTATTCAGGAAAAGTTGTCGTCGGGGGGGGGGGGTTCTAGCTGAGCTGCATTGCACTCCCTCTCGACCACCTGAAAAGCATTCCCTTAGCCGCAATGCTTGTCACAATGTGTGGCACATTTCAGTGGAATGAGGCATTTTATATTGAACTGAACAGTAGCCACTGACAAACTTGGTGTTGGAAAAGGTTGCCTGAGCACGGGGCAGCAGATTTTTTATGCCACTTATTTCGCGTGCTAGGCTGAGCCAAGTCGGCAGATAGTGAAAACTGCGCCACACTGGCATGCAAGCCAAAAGTTCTTGCCCTTGCACCAGTTTATAGCATCATACGAAGTCTAGATTGGCAACGTGTCCTTGTACCATGTGAGCAGTGTACAGAGGGCAACAGCCTTGTCTATTACACAGGTTTCGTGCTTTTAGCCTTGCCTCGGCCGAAAAACATTTGAAGAAAACTACTGTGTCATTCTGAACTCTTGACCATATATTTTGACCTCAACGTTTTTTGTGACAAGTTTGAGTCCGCAGATTTGAGAGGTAACCAGTTCAAGTTAAACTCTCTGTTAATAGACAAGGGTGTTGCACACTGTACCAGGAACTGCCACTGCTTCACCGTCATACCATTGCTTCTGACCAGCACTTGGAAGAAACATCACGGTTGAACTTTTGATTAACGAACATACTGAGTGGTGCAAATACACAACACACAAGGAAGAAGGCATAGCCAGGCGCTACTGTGTTTAACGTTTGTTTAAAAATAAACGTGAGCCAATGCAGATGTCCTTGCTCCCTCATGGCTAGTTTATTCGATGCGCTCTTGCAATGCTTACCTCTTCGTGTATCTTGGTTCCATGGCTGGCCTCGGTGGTACGCATTACGGAGAAGCAGTGTGCAGTTTGCACTGGCATTGCGCGGCTAACATAGTTGTGTTGCCTGCAGTCAGTACCAGGGCATATTTGAAGACACTCGGGGCTGGTGTAGCTTTGCGTAGAACCTCTGGTTGCCCTCATCGTGTTAAAATATGGATGATAAAAACATTCATTTGAGCGTATTCGAGGTTGCAAATTATGCAGACTTAGAGGTGTAACACTGCTCTGGTCAGGGTGCATGATTTCTGTACAGAATTGCACAAAACGGTACAGACAAGGACAGGAGAATGAGGTGTTGCCTGTATCCTATTCTCTCGTTTTTGTGTGTACAGAGCTGCATACGGGGTGATCAAAATTAAGTCGACAGGCTTTTTTTTTTAAAAATTAGGCACTTAGATTTACGCGAAGACCACCTCTGCAGTGAGGTTATGCGCCCAAGGGGGGACACAGAATTAGATGGGAACTACTGCTGTCAGTGGCTTAACTAAAATTGCATAATCAACTTTTTAGTGGCTGCAGTACGCACTCATGTTTGTATTGAAAAGTTGCATGTAGTCGTGTTGTTTCTACGCAGTCTCATTTGGCAGAATTCTTCTAGTGCATCCGCACTCCAAGATATCGAACTGAAGTTTAATTGCCGTTTGCATGATTACGCATGCAAGACTGAGGACTGGCGCAAAGCTCCTCCCTTTTGTTCTGTGTTTCGATAGCGATTCCGAGTACTGCAGATTGCGATAACCCCAGCCAAGAATGAAAGGGTACCAGTTATCACTTTTGCCTTTGCCTCCACCCCGTTACACCGTACACAGCAGGCACATTCCTCCACTTTTCCATGCAATACTCCCACACATTCACGTGGTGCAGTGTGCCTTTTGCTTCCCTTCACCACATAGTGGGCGCTTGCACTGCCAACCCCCCCTCCATCCTACTCTGTCCCTGCCCCTTACCACGCTAGAGCAATGATGGGCTACGCTGCTCAGCTCCGACCCACAAGTGCAAGAGTGTGTGATGCAGCTGGCCGAACTCGCTGCTATGCCCCACAGGCTCCTGGCCGTCGACTGTGCCGGTGCTTCCAGCCGGCGCCTCTTCCTATGCAGCTTTGGGTCAATAAAGTTTTTACCACCACCACCCAGGTCTGCACATTAGCTGCTGTGCTCCACCAGCTTTTCGTCTCCACACATAGCCAGCAGAGAACAAAGTAAGTTTTTGTCATTGCTGTTCCTTTCTTCGTCGCACATGCACACTTAGGGAGGACTGGCCAGGAATTGGCAGCTTTCAAGGGGGCAAATGTGGCCATTTGGCAAAGTTCGCAGAACTATGCATTGGAAGCGTAGCAGTTGTGGAGTAATGCGTGTCGTGCGACACCTGAATGTGGTGGCACACAAGTAGAACAGGTGCACACCGGCCGCACAGAACCAATTCTGGGAAAGCCCTGGAGCGAGTGGCACAATTCACACCCTAAGGTGAAGACTAAAGTGATGAGACGCATACACAGTGTAGCATACAAGCGTTATTCTGTTCTGAGCTAGGTTTACAAGCCAGGCACTTGCAATGCCTGGCTTGTAAACCTTGTGGCTTGTGAACATTAATTAATGATACGTTGCGTCTGGCAACTTGCCCGATCTAAGACACTACCCTTATTTACGGAAAGAATGCACGGAACAGAGCCAAGAGAACATTTTCATCATCACCAGCCTATCTACGCCCACTGCAGGGCAAAGGCCTCTCCCATTAATCTCCAATTATCCCGGTCCTGTGCCAACTGTGACCAGTTTATCCCCGCAAACTTCTTGATCTCATCTGCCCATCTAACTTTCTGCCGCCCCCTGCAACGCTTGCCTTCTCTAGGGATCCACTCTGTTACCCTTAATGACCAGCGGTTATCTTGCCTGCGCATTACATGCCCTGCCCATTAGTAGAAATTGAGAAGAAATGGACGTGGGCAGGGCATGAGAGAACATTTTACAGTGAAACAAATAGTTTTCGCAGAACTTTGTGCACTGGTGGGGCTCAAACCCAGGCCATTCGCGCCGAAAGCTGTGGTTCTACCCATTAGGCTACCGAGGCTGAACATTGAGGTCATTTTAGTGTTGATTGAGTAGACTTTATTCAAGACATTTGCTCAGAATAATAACAGGAGTGTTCAAAGTGAACCAGTGCATGGCACTGGGTGCATACAGGAAGTAACGGGCTTGTACTCGCAAGGAACGGGATCTCGCAGCAGAAAAGGTGGATGGAGTAATTCGTGCCTGAAGACAGAGAAATGAAAGTGAAGAAGGAGATGCAACTGCAGTGTTGCAGCAAAGAAGCTAATAACTATTGCCACGCTTTCGCCTTCAAAGCATGTAAGCAGACTCGAGTGCCTCAAGAAATGATCATTACCCGTACAGGCAAGCACTCCCAGCAGCTAGCTGTCCTGCTAGTCAGTGAAACCTCTTAGTTGCTCAGACCCACAGACTGCTACGCCGACGTAGTGCAAACAAGCTAATTTCATTCAGGGGTGGGGCAGAGGTTGTGTTTTTATTGACGGAACTAATCAACATTAATGCCAAGCAGTGTTTAAACTGGTCTTACCATTTCTCTTTGTAGAAACTTTTACATCTTTTCCCATATTTGCTGTTCATGCCTGCTAAACGAGTGAAAATCGTGCAACCTTCCCTCGTCCCAGGAGGTTTTTGGGGTCCAGCCTTTGGGTTAACCCTAACTTGTGAGCTCGCCAGAGCCAGACAACAATGGGGGATCCACCCATCCAAGCCTTTCATAGTGAGAACAGTTGGGTGGAACACGGCATGTGAAGCTGGGCTCTTTGAACACACCATTCGGGCACCTGTGTCATGCCCCCAGCACTGGCTTCACTTACCATGCTAGTCTGGAGTGGCCTGAACTGTTGCAGTATGGCATGAGGACCTAGGTTGGTACGCCACCATAAACGCTACAAGTGCGACTAAGTTGTGGTGCAGGGACACCGTAACATGCAGTGGCGTAGCAAGAAATATTTTTGGGATGTGTTATGCTGCTGGTAAAAACAAAAAAGGAAGAAAGCCTGTGACTGAACAATATCTCAGTCATACTTGTTTTTATCATCATCATTTTAATCTCTGGGTTAGATTCTGATGCATCGAGGTGATGCGTAGACAGCAAAAGCGAAAAAAGGCCGACAGATGGGACGAGTAGATGCAGTGCCCTGAAAATTTCAGAGGGAGGGGGGGGGGGGGAGGCGGAGTGTCCCGACACCGAAACACCCCCTCTGGCTATGCCCCTGGTAACATTATATTTTTTACCCCTGGAACTATGCGTGTATCACATTCTGCGACCAGAAATGGTAGTTGACCCAAGGAAGTTGCCAAGTGCATGGTATATATACAAAAAAAATGTATTAGAAAAAAAAAAAACGTGCAAGGGAACGAGCCAGAATACATGGCATGAATGACGGAGCATTTCATTTTGACACAGTACAAGTCTGGCACTTCCTGCATGATGCAGGACGGTAATTAAATGAGGGGATAGCCTGCACCTAAGAGGACATAAAGGTTACCAACCAACCCAGATTTACGAAAACAATGCGTATAATTCATCTAATAACATTTCTAGAAAACAAAAAAAAAATTGCGCCAATCCACACTGTGAATGTGGTTGTAAAGCAAAACTGTAAACGGCACCCACAACGATTACCCATGCGACGTCACTTCATTTCACGATTACCCATGCGACGTCACTTCATTTCACGTTGCTCTACAAAAAGTGAAATGCACTTAATCACAATTATTATTACTTCACAGAAATATTGTTGGTAAGGTTAAATCAATGCATGACGCATGAAGGGTGGTTGGTTGAGTTGTATTAGTGTACCACATTAGTGGGAACTCTTTTTTTACAAAATTAAAGGAAGCTCAAACCCATAGTTAGACGATCTTCTCCGTCTCTGCCGCCACAGACGGAGGCGACGAGATCGGCGGCAGAGACGAAAGAGAAGGAGCAGAAGGAGTAGTAGGATAAGGAGGAGGAGACGGTGGAGGAGAAGGAAATACTGCTATTGAGAGTTGTGAACGACCCAGAGGGCGGCCCAGGGGAGTGGTTCCTTCTTCACTGGAGCCCATATACAGTCCGTGCCGCCAGTGGTCTGTCCACCAGCTGAAGCTGCATAGGCAGAGAGGGGCTGGACAGCAGCATCTCCCATTGCTCTTGTTTGGAGTTGACGGCAAGAGAGGGGGGTGCTCAGGCTAATGTCGCACACCCCGATCAAGTGGAGGAGTGCTCCTACTTCTGAGCAAAATAGAGATTCCGGTGCATTAAGTGAAGACGTGTCGGGTGTGGGAAGGAGCCGGATTGTATGAGCCGTAGGGTAGTTTGTTGTTCTCTGGAAAGGTCAGGGTAAGGCGAAGGTGGGGTCTGTCTCTGAAGGCAATAATGCTGGATTATGTCCCTGAACGTGACAAGCGGGAGACTGTCCTTGTGCAGCTCCATAGCACGGGGGTAAAAGCGCACGCTTGTTGGTGGGTGTATTAGTTGCCCTCCATGGAAGCGCGAGTGGGTGTCCAGATGAGCTGAATGAAACGGTTTGGGGAATAGTTTTTTTAGCACACGCAGTGCAGAACGGTACACCCAACCAGGCTGGTAATTCCGGTAGGCTTCTGGGGAATCAGTGACTACCTTCCGAACCCCTGGTTGAGTGAGAGCCAAGCTGATGGCGGCCTCTTCTGCTGCCGACATGTCTTTGGTCTTGAGTGAGGTACACGCAAGGAGGTTGGTTCTGGAGGTAGCCACGATGATGGCGTATTGCTTCCCTTGATGCTGGGAGGCGTCTGTTTAGTTAACTGCATGATTTCCACCGAGGGTGGTGTTGAGCGCTTGATCCCGTGCTTGTCGGCGATCCTCGTCGTGTGTGCGGTTCGTGTTTCTAAGCAAAGGGAGCATCTTTAGCTGTTGTCGCCAAGAGTCCGGGAGTGCATCAAGCAGAGTGACACTCTGTGCTGCCCAGCCAATCTGATGAAGGATGCAGCGACCCGCCGCAGTTCTGCTCAATCAGAGCTTCAGGTTAGAAAGATGGCCCTCTATCAGCTCTTCCATCGTGTTGGGGAGCCCTGTGCCAAGCAGCCTCTCCGTGGACGCACTCATGGGAAGACCAATGGCCTGCTCAACCGCCTTTCTAATCATTATATTAAGCATCTCTATGTCCTCCTTAGCGAGAAGAAAACAGGGGGTTGACGTAAGTGATTCTCAAGAGGACAAAATGTTGAAATAACCGAAAGGTATGGGATTCCTTGAGGCCTCGTTTCTTGGTGCCAACTCCCCTGATCATGTGTATAATTTTATTGATGCTGTGTTTGAGGCGCTGCAAGGATACGTCACTCTTCGTGCTGGCCTGGAAATGTAGGCCCAGGATATTGATGCTGGGGTTTGGAGTGATAACCTGGCCATCAAAGAGTATTTGAATGTGTTCCTTGATGTGTCGTTTGGCGTGAAGGCGGACGACAAGGAGCTGTGATTTTTTACATGAACACTGGAGCCCACAGGCTTCAGCACATTGGTGCACTAGAAGTGAGGTGCCATGCGTTGGTGTGAGCTCCCTTTAATTTTTGTAACTCTCAGCACAAGCGCAATGAGCGCACAGGGCTGCTAGACATGCCGTGGGCGGACCGCACAGTGGCGCGAGAGGTTGCGTGATGCTATCACGCGACATGCAGCAACAATGCAGGGGGTAAACCCGTAGATGCACTTGGTGAGTGCACCACCTGTCTTCCGTCTCCACGTGGGCTCGCAGCTAAATCGGTAAGACAATGGGCTTTCGTTTTGTTATTCTATTAGTTCCAGGCAATTCCTGGCAATGCCCGTAAATTCTTTTATTTTGTTCGCGGGAGTTTTGTGTTGACACCAACAGTCGCGAAAGAACCCTTGGGGGGTACAGGTAAAAAGCTTTGCTTTAAAACAACACTTGGTAAAATATTTTTAGAATCACTGCGGCTTAACAGACTTGGTAAAACATTATTAAAATTTATGGGGCTCAAAACCACACCATCGAACCAGTGGCTCTACCTATAGGCCACTGGGAGGCCTAACAGCAGGCTCTTTTTGGCAGTTGATCACGAGAATAGCGGCAGCATTTGAAGTGAACCAATACACTACTCTAGGTGTATACATACAGGGAGTGCCGGACTTGCACCTATTTGCAAACGGAACATTACATGACTGAGCTCCCACCCACTAGTGGCAATGTGCCACACGTCTGCCTGGGGCAGACGTGTGGCACATAGCCACCAGTGGGCACTGGACACCAGAGGACCTGGGTGATCAACCTAGTGAAACATTGCCCCTCCACACCTGGCCAATCTCTCGCATCAATGTTTTGCAAGTTTGGGTATGTGTCAGGTGCAGTTTTCTCTTGACACGAGACAACCCTGTGGGGTGGAAATGTTAATTTTATTTTTCATGCCTGTAATGTGTAACACACAACTTCAAATATTCAAAGATGGGCATTGCTGAAAGTTTATGACAGTGAATTTAATTCATTTTGAACCATCTGTGTAAGGCCTTCTGTGATGCAAGGATTCGTGTAGCGCAAAAAACGGACAAGGACAGGAGTAGGAGACGGGCACAAGCACTAACTTCTGCCCTTACCTGTTTTTCAACAGCCAAGCTGTTCAGCAAATCGTAATTTTTTCTATCCGCAGTTAAACATACCATGAAAATGTCGAGCGCTCGTGTGTGTGTGCCTCGCGGCGACCGCCCAGCGTCCCAAGCGCACGTTTGGCAATCCAAGCATACCCACTTAGGGAGATTGGCCAAGATTGGCGTGACAAAAAAAAGAAAAAGAAAGAAACCCTCTAGTGTTTGCCGTAATTGTGGCAACACTTGCTCGGTATGAGAAAGACACGTCGTAGCGCGCGAGGACTGACCAACCGCGCGGCGGCGGTCTCTTCCCCCCTGCCGAGCTCCGCGACAGAGGGAGGCCATCGCGAAAACAACGATGACGAAGACGACAACGACGACGTGGAGTGGGACCCGGAGCCCCTCCTCACGTACGGGGAGGTGCTGGAGTGGTACCGGCTCGGCCGGCGCACTGCTCCGGCGCCCCACCCGGAACTAACACGACAGCAGGCAGTGCTACTACGCCAACTACAAACACAGTCAGTGATCACGCCGGCGCTCGCGCGTCACGTGTGCCCGGACGTGTACGCCAGTGACGTGTGTAGTGTGTGCGGGCAACATCGCGCAACTCTGGCCCACATCCTGTGGGACTGTGCAGTGCACCCCGTGGAAGCTGCCGACCTCTACGGCCGGCTGCCGGACACCATAACGAGTGCCGTCTATTCGACGGACCTGAACGCACAAACTCTAGCCGTCCAGCAGCTCGAGGCTGCTCTCGCCAGGCAGAAGCGGAGCGAGTCGCAGACGGGGGGGAAAGGGACGAACTCCCGAGTACCTTTCGCGCACCGCTCACGCCGACACCGGCGGGGCCTAGTCCCGAGGACGTCGTGAACGTGGGTGGGATGTGGAGGCTCTGCGCATCCCGACCTCCCACTCCCTGCTGGCCTCAAATAAAGTCTTTCTCTCTCTCTCTCTCATACGCCCCTCCAGGGTGACGTCCAATGATTATCACTTCCGAAAAGATGAAGGAAGCTCACACTCAGCAACAATGATGGAGTAAAGGTCGCTGCGGCAGCGAAGCAAATCGGCTGCAATCGTGAACCTAAACCATCGTGAAGGTTGCATACAGCTTCGCTACCTTCAAGTCTTGTGCGTCAGTGTGAGCTCCCTTCATTTTTTTTCCCGGAGTGATAATAATTGGACGTCACTTTGGAGGGGTGTACACTATGACATGTCTTTTTTGTTCTGAGCAAGTGTTGCCACGATTAGGACAAGCACTGGAGATTTTTTTGACCAATCTCCCTAAGTGGGTATGCTTGGCTTGACAAACGTGCGTAGGGGACGCTGAATGGCCGTCTCGAGGCATGCACATGCGAGTGCTCTGCATTTTCTTTTGTTAACTGCCGGGCAGTCGCTGCGAGGCGTGCACTCACATGTAGGCACTTGGCAATTTCTTAGTACGTTCAACTGTCAACACGACAAATTACAATTCATTACATAGCTTTGCTGCTGAAAGTTTTTTCATCTATGTGACTTCGTTTTTATGAGCTGCACGCGCAGCCTACCTTGGAATAAGGCACCACCTAAATGAACTCTCAAGAAAGGGTCCTGCTGGTCCAAATACTGACAAAGCATTATAGCTCAAAATGATGGCCTCATGAACAGATGTAAAATGCCCCTGCATCCAAACATGAAGCCAGCACACCTAACAGGGAGAAGTCAAGTGAAGCACTGAGCAGCACAACAGGGCATGTGGGACTCTCACCAACAAAGCGCAAGATTACAATTTGCCTATGTCTGTAGCATAAATTTTCATCGTTCACTTAATGGCAAGTACTGTGCTGCCCTTGTCGAGTGTTGAACAGGGAGGGCCCGGGGCGCTGCCGCCATCGGATCTGTGACTTGGATTATGAGGTTTAGCGTACCAACACTCCACAGGCGAGGTGTGCCGTAATGGAGGGCTTCAGATTAATTTTTACCACTTGGGGATCTTTAACGTGCACAGAAATCTCTAAAACATGGGCATTTTCACTTTTCGCCTCAGTGAGAAAAGCGGCCAGGAATGGAACTTGCGTCCTTGGGCTCAGCAGCGCAACACCTTAGCCACTGAGCCACTGCGGCGGGTTGTAACTAAGAATAGGAACCATACCAAACTTGGAGCGACACACTTTATTATTTTATTTTTTTTTCACACTTCTAGATTGCCTCCTCTGGGGCAAAGGCTGAAGCATCCACGAACAGGAGGTCGTCTGCGGCCTGGCCGCGGAGACTCTCGGTCTTGCCTCGCGACCGCCACACTTTCAGGGTGAAGTCGTCGCTGGCAGTGACCAGCATCTCTGGGTCCTTGGGGTTGAAGGCCACGGCGTTCACCACGTCGTCATGCGGAAGCTTGGCCAGGCAGATGCCGTAGTGCCGGTCCCACAGGTAGCCCTTCTTGTCTTCAGCACCACTAGCCACGTACTGGTCGCTCACATCCAGAAAGATGAAAAAGCACTCATCGTTGGGGGTGTACGCGCGGTGGGAACGCAGCAGGGTGCCCACCTCTTGCATCGTGGACAGGTCTATGACGTGGATGTCGATCTCCTGCGCAATGGGTGGCGGCTGCAGGGGCTGCTCAATGATGTAATCGCGAGGCCACGGCCTGCTGTTGATGTAGAGAAAGCGATGGTCGGGCGACAGCCCCATGCCAATGATGTGGCCATGCAGGTCCACCAGGTGATCGATGGTGTCGAAGGACTGCTCCACGGGGCTGGGTGGCTCGCGCTGCCGGGCTTCCTGCTGCTGGGCCAAGCGCTGGGACAAAGTCAGGGGTTCCTTCTCGGGCTCCGCAAATCGAAAGGGCTTGATGCGCTTGATGCCCACCTGGTGCGGTGCATAGGTCAGTGAACCGGTAGTAAAGATTAGCAGCTTTTCACGCGGGTCTAGAGGGTCATCAGAATCTGCACTGTCTTCGTCTGTGTCATCGTCATCATCCTGCGACGACATTGGTTCAGACACTGGATTACCACGGACATGAGGTTGATCACAGTTGGCTACAAGAATGGTGCGCACTGAGCTAGCGTTTTTGTTGAAAAATTTGAACAGGGGTTTGACGATGCGCTTTTTCTCAGACTCGCACTCCTGCCAGGCCTTGTTCAGCCAGACCGCCGAGCAGGACAACATGTGACCCAGAAAGTGAAGCTTCCCTGAGAGCAGGTAGTGGTCGGTGTACCACGTCCCAAAGATGTCGTAGGGCTTGTTGAGCACCCGGCACTGCAGCCTGAAGCCCTCCTTGAGGTTGAACACAGCAATTTCCCCGGAAGCAGTGTGGGTTCCAAAGTGGACGCCGGACACCAGCAGCAGCGTGTCAGACTCGTTGAACTGCGAGAACTGCGTGTAATTCCAGCTCAGGTCGCGCATGTTCCTCGTGTGCAAGACTGTGGCCGGGAAGGTGGAATCCCAAAGCTTAACGTGGCCGTCTTTGGAGCAACTGGCGAAGCAGGTGCCATCGTGCGAGAAACTTACGTGCAGGACCTGGTGGTTGTGGTCGCGCAGTACCTCGGCTTCCACGACCGGCGCCTCGTAGTGCAGGCGACGGTATTCGGATTTCCAATGGGCGCCTTCCGGCGCGGGAATGCTCCGGTCCACATCCCAGTCCTGCTGGAACTTTTCGCGCCACAGCAGGCTATCGTTGGCCACCAAAGACCACGACTTGCAGACGCATCCGACACGACAGATGTCCCTCGCCGACAAGTATGACAGCACGCGCAGAAGCAGCGGGTACGGCAGGGCGTCCCACATGTCGGACATGATCTCTTCCTCCTCGGTCTGCATCACCTGCGCACCAACGCAAAAAAACATCCGCATCGCTCGAGCCTGGTTGTAAACAAGCTAGACGCGAGGCACCGCATGGTACGCCTCGCTCAAGACAAATAGAGAAAAAAAAAGAGGATATCGAGAGAACAAAAAAAGGTGAAAGTGATTAGCTAGCTTATACTCCGAAAGAAGCACCGAAAGCTTTTGATTTTGACGAAGCGCTCTTCGAATAGCATGCTGTATTCTTTTTAGGGCCGCTAGTGCGCATTCGAACGCCAAACGGTTCCCATCCTCACCACTAAGTTGGCTTCCAGGACGACTCGTCGGAGTAGAGGCTCACACGTCTAGATCCCTCTCTTGCTGTAGTCCTCGAGGCCCCAATCAGGTACGACGCATCAAAATAAAGGTGCCTTTCCCCAACCCATGCCTCTGCGTCTGCGGCGTTCGGGCAATTCGGGGCGTTCGCTTCGAGATTCTGCACGGGCCAGCGGCGCGTGAAGCCCGTGAGATGGCGCCTCCTTCGCTACAGCATCATCAAAATTTTTTGTAGGAGGCGTTGGCATCATCCTATTTTTGGCCGTAAACGGCCGAAGCGGCCAGATTAAGTGCAAGTGTTTTCATCGTCGCATGTGCGAATTATTGCTTAATTCTAGTTATTTTAGCTGTTTATCTGATATATATTTGCCGGTTACCTGCGCTGTTGGGATGTGTTGACAGGTTGACAGCTCACAGAAGTAACAAGTTGTGTGTGTCCTCGCGGGCTGAGAAAGCACGTGCGTAACATTCCTTGGTTGCTTTATTTCGCTTATTTTTCGAACATGCGCACGCGGTAACTACGTCAAGTCGGTGGCCGTGTGAAGCATCATTTCGGGGGCATTTTAGGAGCGTAGTCTGGCGTAGTGTTTTATTTCTAGTTATTATTTATCAGCAGGTCATGAGGCAGTTTGGCCGCTTCCATTCTTCGAAGTCGGAACACGCGTTGTTGGCGAAATCAGTTACGACTGTCAATGTGAAGGATATTGACGGCTGCCTGCATGCGGATAACTTGGCCGTACGACGACGGCCATATGACGACATATGGCGACGGCCGTATGACGACGGCCAGTTTGTCAACGGAGAAAAACTGCTGACGCTAAACAAACATAAACAAACACTCCCGTTCTCTTGATTTTGTCGTTGCAGCATGGCCCTGAGGTACCAGCTGCAACTTGCGTGCAGGCTTCGAGACGTTGCGCCGCTGCGCAGTGTCACGTCTTTTGCGAGGCTGAATCAAGCAGTGAAGCAGCCACTCCTACTTCACGCTCGAAGGCAACACCCGTCCGTGTTTAGCTGCTGTCACTATGCGAAAGGAGCCAACCGGCCCAAGCACTCTGGTATTTTCAGTATCATTATGCTTTTACACTGTGCATTGTGCATGCCAGATTATTGCAGTCCTACAATGGGTAGAGCTCAATAACCTTGCTCGTAACAATTGATCTTCGGCCCACCCTTTTATTGTGCTGGCCCCTCGGTATGGGCCTTTGGCCTTTCCAGCACACCCCAGCCCTCCTGAGTTGACATAAAGTATTGTATTGTTATTATCCCGAAGGGGTCATAATCTAAGCTCTGTACTTTGACTGTACAGGTTATAAAATAGACTCCAACCCGGTGGAATCCACTGCAGTTAGGAAGCATTGTGAAGCCAGGACCTTGAAAACACTTCAATAAGTTTCTTTAAGGTGTATATTTACAATGGTTGTTGCAGCAACCTATTGGGCCCTGCGCACTGGCATTAGGCAAAGAAACAGGAGATGGGAGCACTTTAGGGTCCGTTCGATTCACTTGTACCACGTGAACCAGTTCAGGTGGTGCAGCACTTTGCCGTTCATTTCAGTGGGGCCGCTCGCGGTACCTGAACTGTGCCGTTCAATTCACTAGTGGTGTCGATGTGGGCATGGACGAGTTAATGACTTTGCCCACACTCCCTGCTGAAGCAGTGAGGGTGGAAGCAGACGAAAAAAGTGCAGGTCGGGTTCCGCCAATTATACAGGGTGGTGGTACCAGAACTGAGGGTCCGTTCGATTCACCCTGCACTTCCTCAATTAGTTCACAGCAGGGAAAAGCCAGTTCCGCCATCGTGCGAAACCAGACCTGCACTTTTTCCGTCTGCGTCTGCACCACCTTGACAGGGTGTGTGGGCACAACCGTGAGCTTGTCCTGCAGCCGTCAGCACCACCGGTGAATCGAACGGCACAGTTAAGGGGCCGTGAGCTGCACCACTGAAACGGAAACAAACGGCGCAGTGCGAGCACCGCCTGAACTGGTTCACGTGGTGCATATGAATCGAAGGGACCCTAAGCAACGCCGCCTGTATTAACATTGCCTGACGCGTCGCGCGCTTTTCAATGGGAAGGGTAGGGACGCTTAGTTCAGGTACTGATCCGCTATGTGGCGCGTGCCGGCGGACATCTCGCCTTACGTCACTGCTCGCGAGTCGCGAACGCTGCACCCACTTCTACGACGTGTGTCTGTCAGCTTGCCTGTTGGGCTTCAAGGGCCGTTTCGCTTACATCTTAGCCGCGACGGGGTGCTAGTTCTGTGGCGCACTGGGGATCTCGTTCAACGTGTCGCTGGCTTCATACTTGCTGCATTTTCCCAAAGATAAAGACGGAGGCGGACTGAAATAGTGTAAGAACATACTGATTGTCGGGTAGACATATAGCTAACAGAAAAACGATATTTTCGGATGGCACAGCCATTATTTTACTGATATTTTTATTTCTGGAGTATTTAGAGAAGAAAAAATTGCGTGCACGTTTTTTGTTCAGGCGCTCACTTCTACGATTACTTTCCAATAATATCACGTGCTTGTAAACTATAGAAAATTATAGGAAACAAAAGGATAAGCAGCTGGAATCCCGCCACGCTGTCTGGGCGCTTCTACAGTACAGTCCTCAATTTTAGAAGTGCGTACCGATGTGGAGTGCGAACAGCGGGGTCAAAACAATACCTAAATGTGGAGGGGATAGAGGTGGGATGCCCCACTCAGAAAATTTCAGGGCCTGTGATCCGAGTAGATAAGCGCGCAAAGCCCGCATCAGCCTGCGGCAGCGCCAGGGATTTTGCTTCGTGACAAAGGAAGTTTTATCAGTAACAGACCAAGACAGACAAGCATGGTGAAAAACAAGAAGGCTTAGGAGCGCCGCCTCGGGAACGCTAAACAAACTTTCCACTATTTTGCATAGTTTCCGAGAAGCGGCGCTGGCTGGCGGACACGAAAGCACGCTGGAAGGCTACGGAGTGGGGAAGGGTAGGAGAGAGCAACAGGAGAGTGGCTGTTTGGCCATTTTTCGCTCACGCGTTAGGCACTGTTTATACAGGTGGCGTTGCCCTAAGTAACCTCGGGTTTGCTGGCGACACTATCGTGCCAGGAGAACATGCAGATGACTGGCTACGAATAATTCACTGTTTCTATATTTGTAGCTCAGTAGTAGGCTCTTAACATAACTCTTAAAAAAAAAAAAGAACGTCGAACAGCCGGGCTGTACAACAGCCTATTTCCTTAGGCGGTGAGGCAATTATGCGTTTGCCTCATGCGTTTGCAAAGGGTTAGCAGCTGTGTAAGCTTTTTTCTGACAATATTTGGGTGGGTGCATGTTTGGAGGATGCCAGCGGGGTGCGTGCTTTTGCCAACCTAGATATGTAACGATTCCATGTTAAAAGTACTCTTATTTAAGCACACCGTCTATCCCACAGAATGGGTGCACTTCCCTTAGGGCAAATCGGGAAAGACTGAGCTCAACGGATGGACTGAGACAACGACAAAATAATGATGGCAGGCCAAGCAAACGTGTATGCAGTGGAGAAATGGGGATCAAATGCAGCGCCAGCCGGTGCAGTGGTGTAGGAAAGAACTGAAAAAAGCCAAACAAGCAATAATAAATTTGGCACATGGAATTGCCGGGAATGGGCAGGTCGCTATCTATAAAGCCGGTCATGGTCTAGGATGCCTTCTCTGAAGCAGCGCTTGAAGCCTACACCAAGAGGAAGTCATCTCGGCAGCCCATATCTTCTTGCCGTTACGTATTCTCATCAAGTGTTCATCTTCGCAGTACTTTTTAATTGAACCAGAAACTCTAGAGCTATCCTGTTGTTGCTCAGGATGATTGCCATGTGCTTCTACCTTTTTATCCAGCTGTGTGAAGCAGTTTTATCCTTGTTGCAGATATGCAATTACGTCAATTTACGCATTACACTTGGTAGCACGCATATATCTGTACTTGCAGACAAAATGAAAGCAAGGGGTCAGTGTTCACAAAGGTTCTTGTTCCCGTTACTTGGTTGCCTGCTACTTGCTGTGTGTGCCCGTGCATGCACTCCTGCATGCGTCTGGCCAGCCACCTCGAGGGCTGCATAGGTGCACACACGGAGGCAGAAAAATAAGTGTCGCCGCACTCTCAGCAGTCTCAAAAGTAGATGGAAATGGGGTGGTAGTGTGCATGAGCATGGAAGGAAGTAGTTGGCATACTGAGGTTACATGCCAACTTAGGTCACCCACCTGTCTATTTCTAGCCACATGCTGGAAAATAACCCTGGAGTGGAGCTGGAAAAAATGCTAGCGCAACGAAAGAAAGCTCTGAATCTGGGCTTTTAAGTAGGGAGACAGCCAGTAAAGGAATGAGCACTGCACCTTCCTGTAGGTAGAAAATCATGAGGTGATGTCCTCTCTCCCTGGTCTTCTTCTGGTACTTGGTGGCTAAGTGAGTGCTTATTGGCACCTCCCTCCCTCACTCTCTCTCTCTCTCTCTCTCTCTGTCAACCCCCTTCTCTTTCTCGCAGCAAAAGATGCCAAGCCAAAGATGACCCTGTCAGACGACGAGCTTGCAGAGGTGGTGCGCATCCAGAGCTTTCGATCCGAGGTGCAGAAGGTGGTGCAGAGGTTGCAGGACAGCTTCGTCAAGCACCTGTCCCTGAACTCGGCCGCGGGTAAGCCGCTTTGGGGCCGCTACTCTGCGCTGGGGCTGCCCTGTTTATTGACTGGGAAGGGGGGGCCTTTACAACCCTAGCTTCTCCTGGACAACAAGCATCCACAAAAAGAAAGCACCTTTGACACCTTCACTGGCACCACACACACAATTCTGGGTTGTTTGTGTGGTGCAGGCATCCTGGTGCAGGCATGACACGCAGGCCTGCATGTCATCAGCAGGTGCCTAAAAGCCAGTGTTTGTGAGGTGCAGCTGCAGGTGGGGTTTCCTAGTGGGTCTAGAGCTGACAGACGGTCAGTGACAGTGCTTGTGCTGCTTCGTAGAGACTGGCCTGGCACACCTGTGGTGGGGTGGACTGGTCTCCCAACTGGTCGGAGGGAGCAGTGGCTGGCACCGTTGCTTGGCTAGACCTGCTGGTACTTGCCCCTCCCAACTTGTGTGAGTGATTGGCTGAAACGTGCAGTGCTGGCATTGCTGCTGTCAATTTATTGCTGCACTGAAACACAGTGATAGAAGGACTGCAATCAGTGCTAGACACGACAGTGAGCCTGTCAGGGCTGTGCTGGGAAAGGGCACTTGTGCCCTCTTTCTCGCTGCCTTTCGGAGTGAAAAAAGGGCACAGGTGTTGATGCAGTTGAGCCCTGAACAAGGTAGTTGTGAAATCTAATTGTATAACTTTTTGCTATCATAATGCCGTTAGAAGTGCGTTGCTTCGTCTATAATGATTCATTGCATCAAATTTTTCGATTTATACTTCCAGTAGCTGTAAAAAGAAAACTTGGGCTTCTTATAGTGTCAAATTAATTCTCATTTTGTGCTGCTCTTCTGCTAAACCCCTTTGCTGGGGTTCGTAGTCTCCTTCCTTTTTCGAGTAGTTGGTGGGTCGCTATTGACATTTCCTTGATAGCCCCCCTCGGCTGCGATTGACATGAAGCCCTGGCTGTCTATTTCAGCCATTTACACGTGACAACTCGAGTCACGTGGTACAGGAAACAACTGGGCATCAATGCAGCACTTCCAGCTTTCAAAATATGTTTTTGCACATGTAAAACTAGGCACTTGGTATAAACTCCGCTAGATTTGTTTGGTGGACCAGTCCTTTTTCAGCCCAATTGATCTTGCTTGGAACTGCTGCACATTTGTAATCCACTCCACATTGATACTCTCTTGTACAGAAATATAGTATATTTTATACGAGTTTAGCAGTGTGGGTAACTTGTTTGGGCAAATCCAAATAAAAAGGCAGGCCACTTTTCCAAGCCTCATGGCGTGTGAAAATATGTTATTTGACAAATTATATTGCAGCTTGAGATACGTTCACACCCTCAAACTGCTCACCCAGGTAGTGCGACAAAAACTATTGCACAATCAAGGCAAATTAGTTCCATAGAAGTTTTGACATTTAAGGGGGCTCACTGGTCTTTGATCAAAAAGTTTATTTTTGCAGTTATGATGATAAAAATTGGGGGGCATATGTAGTTTTTCATTCTGATTGTAGATATAAAATTTGTTTTTGAGTAAAAAGATTATATTCAGATTTATTTGGATTTTTATATTCTATATTTTGACATCCTTTGTAAAAAAACTGCTGGAGGGATGCAGCTAAACAGGGTACCAGTGAACTGTGCACAAATCAAGGAGTGCAATAAGACTACCATTATCGTTCTATCTGGTATGTAGCAGAAGTTATGACCGTTTGAAATTTGGGGTTGGTAGGGAAAACCGGTTTTTCTGGTTGCCACCGTTGAAGACCAAATTTCAAACGGTTGTAACTTCTGCTACAGACCAGATAGAACGATAATGGTAGTCTTATTGCACTCCTCCATTTGTGCACAGTTCACTGGTACCCTGTTTAGCTGCATCCCTCCAGCAGTTTTTTTACAAAGGCTGTCAAAAAATCGAATATAAAAATCCAAATAAATCTGAATATAATCTTTTTACTCAAAAACAAATTTTATATCTACAATCAGAATGAAAAACTACATTTGCCCCCCAATTTTCATCATCATAACTGCAAAAATAAACTTTTTTGGCTTAAGACCAGTGAGCCCCCTTAAGTGAATCTGAGCAAAATTCCTGCTCCCCTGACTGCATCTTCAGCCCTTCAACTCCTAAAGGTGGTCATGGGACATCCAAGGAGGCTACGGAAGTCTGCTTGTGTGTCTGGGAAAATGGCTCAGTCGTTCTGAGTTAGTTCCAAACAGTTGAGCAGGCAAGGATATCTGGTTGTTCAAATTATGCTTGAGAAATACTTTAGGTGCACAGTGTAGTGGCTCCACTGAGTGGAACATGCCTTTTGGGGCAGAAGAACGTCCCTGGCAGCTGCCGCAGCAGTCGGGGCTAGTGTCTTGCCTGGCATAGCGCAGACGTATCTGTTATTCAAGGACTTGCGGTATCTAAGCTTACAAGGGGAAAACCTTGTTGGGTCGGTTTTACACCCAGTCATGCGTATGTGCTTGTCGGTGAAAATGTCGATTTTGTGAGGCAGCATCTGTGGGGAACTTGTGCTGATGTGCTTGCATACTTTAAGCAGGTATATAATTATTACTTCCAAGGATAAATATGAGTCAAGTACTTGACTCATTTTTCTTACCATTGCTTCTTTGCTTCTTTCTCGGCCTTGTACTAGTGTAAGGTGCCACTAAGCAACAGCTGGTGTTGGCCCTGTATGTGTTTTGGCATGGAAAGCATATCTGCTGCTGCAAGTGTGAAGTTGAAGTACAGTGCTCAGCGATTGAAACGCGATACTCGGAGCGCGTGGCTGCCGGTGCTTGTTGCGCCACCGGTGAGCGCTTGTGAAAGCGAGCTGACGCATTGTGGTATACGGTGAGGGTGAGAGCGTTCGTGACGCAGGCTGACTGCAACCGGGAGACAGCCTTTCAGTGTGCGGTTCTTGGCGGCGCCATAGGGGTGCAACATGTCATGGCTTCAAAACGCTGCGCCTGCGTGCCGTGCGCGCCACGATAACCTATCGCGATAAATGTGCATTCAACTTCTTCATAACGCGCGCGGTGCCAGCTTGCCCAGCTTCGCTGGGCGCGGCGCGGCACGCAGGCGCAGCGTTTCGAAGCCATGGCATGTAGCACCCCTATGGCGCCGCCAAGAACCACACACTGAAAGGCTGTCTCCCGGTTGCAGTCAGTCTGCGTCACGAACGCTCTCACCCTCACCGTATACCACAATGCGTCAGCTCGCTTTCACAAGCGCTCACCGGTGGCGCAACAAGCACCGGCAGCCACGCGCTCCGAGTATCGCGTTTCAATCGCTGAGCACTGTACAGGCGAAGTCTGAAGCACTCTGTGGGCTCGGCCCATTGTGGAGCTAATGGGCTGTCTGGAACAGTTAACATACACTTCGGTGTTAACCATTCAGCTCTGGCTAAATTGATGGAGCACCGGATGTTAACTGAGGAAAACTCCAGGCCTGAGCAGTGCTCCAGTCTAGTCAGAAGTAGTTACAGCGCAGGAGCAATGGCTTAACTGTATTCCAGCACCATGCAGTGGCTGTAACCTGAAGGCTGTGCACATTGGTACTGATGCCCATTACGTTCACAGTGGTCTTTTGCATCGGTAGTGTGGCTGATGAGGTGCTGCCTCCAAGGCATTGGGGAGTAGTGCTAATACGTAGTATGCATGTTTCTGTTTCAGAAAGCATGCTTGTAACGTTGCTAGCATTGCATTTCAGAGTCACTGCTGGGTCTAAAAGGCACTTTGGCAACCACACCTGCATTCCTGTTACATCAGACTGGGCCTATGCTTTGTTAAGGTCCACTTCCACAGAGAGTGAAACAAACCATGCTGTGAAGAAAGGACGGTGAATGGGTGGGAAAAACGATAGCGCCGTGCTGTCCTTGGCACCTGACACGCTTTCCTGCCTGCGTTGTGTTGTCCCTTCTAGACCGCCAACACTCGTGCCTTTGTGTGTGCCACCCTGCAGGAAGCATCGACACTGTCCCGGTGCAAGTCGATGGCCAAGAGTACAGCCTGGCTGAGGTGGCCCAGATAGCCAAGAAGAATCCCCAGCTCATTGTGCTCAACATGACCAGCTTCCCCGACGTGAGGAGCTCTTCTTCTTCCTCTTTGCCGCCTGGTTCTGTTTTTCTCCTCTGCCCCTTCACGTTTCCAGCGCGAGCATCTGAACATCGCCTCAGGGAGGCTGGCAGCTTTGCAGTTTTTCCTTTCTTTTGCTTTGAACTCAGTCCCAAATAAAAGGTTATTGCAGATAAGACACGAAGGAAACAATATAGACGCGTCCAATGCTAGCGTCATACCTCAGTGGCTGTGGGCTAATTGGAAGATCGCATTTAAAGGAAGTATTACACAAACTGCTACAGGTTTTTTTTATTAATTCTCTCTCTCTCTCTCTCTCTCTCTCTCTCTCTCTCTCTCTCTCTCTCTCTCTCTCTCTCTCTCTCTCTCTCTCTCTCTTTTTTTTTATGTAGAAAAGTGAACCACTTGTGGGCAGGTCTTGCACCAATTCAAGAGCTTGCTTGGCACCTAGATGCCGTGCACGTGCGCTAACTTGCACTATAGAGTTTCTTAAATCTGTGTGGAAAAGAAAGTGACCTGCTGTTGTCCATACACAGGCGATCAAGCCCACTATCCAGGCAATCCAGGCATCTGGCTTGAACATCTCCACACAGCAAGATGGAACAACCGTGTTTTGTCACCTTCCCAAGTGAGATTTTACTTCTGCTGCTCAAGCAAGGAGGGGAAATCTATTGGCTATGCAGGGTAGCAAAAGTTGATTGGTAGAGCGGCCATATGCTAGGGCCGCAAAGGACGGCGAAATCGATTCCCCTCAATTCTTTTGTGCCATGGCAAATGGTGTTGTGTTGCTGGGTGATACTTAGGCGTTGATACTTGCTGAATGTCAGAAAACTTGCAGCATGACAGCGTTGCCTATTTTCATTCAGTGTTGTTTACGGGTAATTTGCATATCCCAATTCTTGTGGACAAATCTTGAATAGTGTAAGCATTACTGGGTTACCTGTTATGACTCTTTCGGTGTTGTGGCAGATATGACATAGTTTGTAGGCTTGTAGAAAATATGGGGTAGGAGTGGCACTCTTGCATAAGCTTTCATGGTGGAGGTATTTATGTCGGGAAAAAAATTGTGTACACACACACACACACACACTGAATAACCACTAATTGTTACAACTGAATTGTAGAAGATAGATGGGCTTGTTGATGCATATTGATTGAAAAATAACCAGCCTTGGATAGTGCAAAACAAGGAACAGAAGTGAGCAGGGAGGACAAGTGGACTGGCATCTCGGGAAAACTTTTGTGGTTCCAAATAAATCCCAGTTGCTAGCCAGGCCGCCGTTCTGCCTACTTCTCTTCCTTCATTGCATTTGCTCACCGTTTCTTTTTCTGCTGTAATTGGGTTCCGCAGAAAAAGCCAAGGCGAGCGTCAGGGCATCTCAAGGCAGGTAACAAAATGGGCTGCAATATTCATGTGGTGGAAGACCGACAGTCAGTCGGTTTCGTTTCCTTTGCAGCAAGTGAACTTGGTATCTCACAACATGTGTGACGGTATTTGTAACATAATTAAGCACTTGTTTGGGTGAGTTCCTGAAGGGATAATAGATGGCAGACACAGAGTGTGTGGAGTCTCCTGTTTTATGCTTTCTTTTTTTTTTTTTTTGTCCCTTTTCGGGTTGCCTTGTACTAGTTAGGCTGAATTGTTGTGTTCAACAATGTGACATGTTAGCATTGTAATCAGCAGTTTATTTTGCTATAGAACAAACTGTGCATTTGATGGCACCAAGTGTTCGAATTGCTGTACCCAATATGGGGCAACGGCTGTTATTGTTGTGGGTGGTTTTGACTGCACATACATATTCAGGTTCCCTCAGAAACTCCTTTTGTAGTGCTTCGAGTTTCTTGAAAGGATACAAAGACCTGCTGCCAATCTCTTTCTTTTTCTAAAAGGAGTACTGACACTAAATTTCTCGCTTTTGGTTTTTATGCTGTAAAGAATACCTATTGGTCCAGTAATTACAAAAATCGAACCAAAAGCGGTCAGCGGCCAGCGTAGAATTTATTATAACACATTTATTCCAATCAGTTTCAAATTCGGTCGTCGCGCGCCGAATGGTCGTTCAAATGCAGGCCGGAGAATATGACGTCACGGTTTGACGTCGGGGACGTTTGCTGCATCGTCTGCTATGATTGCACATGGTCCGCGCTCGCCCGTGCAGTTGACATGTCGTCTGAATCGTCAGGCTCGGATGAGTCGCTGCCACCCGATAGACAGACAGAACAACTTTATTCGGCCACAGATGAGGCGATTAGGCCGGCGACGTCTTCGCCGTCGTCTGTTTTTTAATATCGGTGCGGCTTGAACCGGCGCAGACCATGATAGCATTAGCTTGTCGCCACTTTTCCAATCAATCTGATTGCCGAAAAAAAAAATTCCACATGTGAGAAAGTAGATGTTAGTGTGGGGAAAAATTGGGCTAGGGATTGTTATCAGCTCCGAATTTAAAAGCAGCGATCAGATATTTGCCGCGATGGTAAGCCTACGCTGACTGGCAGCAGAGGTTCGGTGGGCCGACCAGGCACTGTCAGCACCGCGGTGTGACGAGCGGCCGAAAGATGGCGCCACCTGTGTGGTAGAATCAAAACAGACCATGGCAGATTTCTTGGTCACCGATCGCTCAAACGGCAATTATCGCCAAAATGAAGTTCCACACGTGAAAAAGGGTATGATAGTATGGTGAAAAGTTGTGTAAGGGATGGTCATTCACAGTTGTACAGATAGCAGCGATCAAATATTCGCCACAATGCTATGCCTAAAGTTCCCAACACCCAGGCTGACCTGAGCAACGCAAGCGTTGCGGGGTTGGTGGGGACGCCCCTTTTCTGAAACTCGCCGTACGCGAGCGCGTTGCGCTTGCGTTCCCCTAACTTCTTGGGGGCCCCCAACGCCGCCTTTCCCTGTTCTAAAACTGCCTAATCGCTTCCACTCCACTTTTACTGCAGCTCCACCGTCAACTTCGGGCTCTGCAGGTAGCAGCCAAGAAGTGCAACGAGCAAATTCTGTTCACTGGCTTGGGTGACAGTTCTTGCGGCCGCCGCCGCGCACGAACTCAGTTCACGTTGCACTGCACGTCGTCACGCAGAAAATAATGCATCTTGGCATCGCCATCTATTTGCTCGGACAGGCTTCCACTGAGCAGTACTTCACATTCCGCGAGCTTGCCATAGAAAAATTTTGGCAAGCTCGGCGACGCGCACAGGCCACTCACTCAGATAAGTCACTGCGCAGTTTTTGGCACCAGTGCAAGGGCACCATGCGCCGGCACCATGCGCCGGCCACGAACTAAAGAGCAAAGACATCGAACACGCAAAGTGCACAAAGTTTACAAGCATTGCTCACAGAGGCGCACCCATGCCTCCTGCTGAAACGAAGACCACCGACAACAGCAGCGCAGGCTATCGTTTCCGGTTCCGAAAACGACTATATGACGTCACCCTGAACCGGCCAGACACGCCGGACAATGTGTCGTCACGCCGATAGCGATTTCGTTAGTGCTGCCGATTTTTGGTAGCTCGCGGTCGGGACAATTAAAATCGATTTTCGATGTGATTCCGGCCTCGGGTCGCTGCAAAAATTTCTGTGAGGCATCTGTACAAACTAATGAAGTCAATTATATCATTTTTTAGGTGTCAAAATTTGGTGTCGGTACTCCTTTAATGTTTTCCGTGTCTCTTGCCCTGAAAACTTCTTAGACGATGCTGGCTGGGATTTACCTTGCTTGGCCACAGCAAGTTGATTGTCACAGTGATCTTCTTGGCTGGGAATTTTCTCTTTCTCGAGGAACTTTCGACTGTAATTTTGGCGGAAAAAGAAAAGGAAATCTTTGAAAGGTGCATAGAATTTTAAGAGGCGTGAACTCAAAATGAAAAGTATGTATGTCAGTAAACCAGATCTCGCATCAGTCACTCATAACACGGCACAGTCAAGGTATCTTATGAATAAATGTCGTGAATAAAAATCCTCAATTACCCAAAAATATCTTGGATCTCTTTTCGTATGGGCACTTTCAACTTAGAACATTAGCATGCAAAGTAAGCATGCTGATTGAACAAAATGTGAAATGAATGTTATTGTCTCAATGCCCTGTAGGAATTTCATTTGCGCTACAACTTTAAATGGCATTTATGTTTGCAAGGCTATGTGAAGTAGACATAGTTGGTGCTGACTAATGCCCAAATCAACGTAAAAGATCATTCAGCAACAAAAAGAGCCTGCAAGGAAATGTAGAAGAATTTGTTGCCGAACCTGTGGGCAAAAGTGCTAAAATTAGGTGTTCCTGCATGTATAAATGGAAATTTTTCTCCACAGTATAAAATATCACTGGATCATCAAAGAAAATTTTGCACTAGTAGGTGAATTTAAGTGCCATAGGTGTCAGATGATTGCAAACTGTCTGCAGAGGCAGTCATATGGAGGAGTTCATAAACGGCCTGGGAAAACAAAAATTCGGGTCATCTTTCTGATGGAACGGGTAAAATATATCATGACATGTAATGGGCATTTTCATGCACACGCTGACACCCAGACAGATGCTCATGTGCTCTTCCCCAAGTCCCTCACGAGGAGAGAGAGAGAACAAACTTTATTTAGTGACTAAAGTCCAAGTTGCAGCATTATTATGAGTCCTCGGAGGAAGGGGGTGTTCCATGGTCCTCTGATGGTGGCAGGCTTGGCAGAGGGGTGGAATGTTTCAATGTGGGTAGCCAACAGGGACCACAAGGTGGCCCGTAGATTCTCGGGGGGAGTGGCACATCTTGACCAGGAATGGGGAATATCAGGGGGATAAGGGTCGGTGAAAAGAAATGTGGGAGGTGAGGTGGCCCGTGCACATCACCGATATGTGTGTTCATATTCCGGATAGCCACCGGCATACCTGACAGTGTAGACGGCCTGGGTACTTGAGCACACAATGGAGAAAGAGATCACTGGAGAGGGACAATGTGTGCACCTGTCTGATGTATGTAGTGTGTCTGCATAACATTAAGTTCGTAACATTCTTGCTGCCCGGAGGTTGCCGAGGTGCTCGCGGCACTGTTTGTGATGCATCGCTCTATCCTCCCTTGGAATGTACTCTCCAGGCCACGGCTTAGGGCTGCCCAAGGAAGGATGTTCATGCACGCAAACAAGCCAGGCATGCGTCATATTGCGGGACGAAAATTTGCTTACTAACTACCGGTGCAGAGCAAAAGATTTTTAGCGGCACAAACCAGATATTACGAAAGCACAGGTGTAGGCATAGCCTTCTCAATGGAGGAATCGAAATGCGAGTTCTGGGAAACATGCGCAGCGCTGGTTGCACCTGGTTTAACAAATGTGTCGGTGCCCCATTCATCTGCCTGTTGAACAGGGAAATTCGCTTTTGGCCTGCATTAAAGTCGTCTTCAGTGTCTCGACCTTGATCGTTCTGCAGTTCCTTTTTTTTTTTTTTTTAATGTAAATGAACATGACGAGTGCTGGTGCCCAACTTTTGCTTATCACATGGGGCCAGTCCTTGTCCTCAAAAACTGCAATGCATTCAAAGAACGTAAGGGCAAGGTTAAAGGGACACTACAGTGTGAAAGCAAGTTGGCTTATATTGGTAGATTAGAGGGTCGCAAATGCAGATATAACACTCACAGCAGTGGCAGTTGCTTATTGATGCAGAAAGTGCCAAAAGTGGGAAAACACTTTCCTGCACTACGATTTGGAATAGGGTAGTGGAGCTTGCCTAAATATTTTTTCAGGAACAAACACTGAGGCAGTGAGATGTAAATCTAAAATAAATGGACAAGGAAACTTTTGACCCGATATAGTCAGCACTACAAAATAGTATGTCTCCCCACTGGCAGCAGGCTTAGTTTCAGTTTCAATTTCGTGGAAGCGTTTCACCTTGTGGTACAAGCAGAGCTGGAAGTTGCATGCAGGCGAGCATGAAAGTCGACCGTCTGTACCTGCTTACCTCCTGCGCATATAATAATATAACAGCCTGCAGCCATAGTCAGAGATTTGTAGTGCAATCACCTACATTGCCGTCAATTTTATTGATGGCCAACTGCATGCATATTTTCTACACACTCCCAGCCTGCAATACCTTACACAAACAGTGTAGGAGCAAGGGGGATGATGGCTGCCCAGCTTGAAGGCACTATTCTTCACTTTACCTGGGTGCCGCCATACCAAGATGGCATCAGAAACAGCCTTTCTGACTGGCTTTTAACCCTCAGGACGAAAGTGAAGGCCAATGAGAACAGGCTTTCTGGAACATGGCGACGATAGAGGAAAGTTGAGACTAGAGCCCTAGCTCACACTGAACGCTCTGTAATGACACCTTCAACACCACAAAAAAAAATGGAAGGAAAGAGAGAAATACCAATGTTAATTATTGGTTCTGCAGCAAACAAGACGTAGTTGGCTGTCGAACAGAAGCTGAGAGGGCTATGAAATACTTGATCTTTCAGTTTACACAAAATGTTATTCAGCTAAGGCAGTCATTTGAGCCAGCTGGTTCTGACTCTAATACATTTCACTAGTGAAAACAGACAAAAACAGAGAAAGATGCACACTGCGTGCATCTTTCTTTGTTCTTGTCGGTTTTCACTAGTGAAATGTATTCAATATTCAAGTTACTCAGACTTTAGTGTGTTCCTTCAAGCAAAAAAGTTAAGGTTAGCACTGTTGCACTTTCCTACATAGTGTACTTGTCTGTATCAGTTGCAAATGGACACAGTGCTTGTCATTCCCCAAAGAAGGTTTGAAATAGAGCCTAAGGAAAATGAAAAGCTTCCAGGCACGGCCATTGCAATTGATGCAGTGGGGCCATTTCGACCCCGGTTGTGTGACAGATTCGTGTTGACGAACTGAGTTCACTTAATCCATCTGTCCCCCTCACCCCTCCCTCCGACATCCTGCTACTCTGTCCTCCGGTCCACTTTCACCGATGCTTCAGACAAACAACGCCGTTAGTTTTCTGCATCGTGACACCAGTAGGGCTAACGCAGTCATCAGTAAGCTTTGTGCAATCATTTTCACGAATTTCTGGACACCAGCAATCAGCAGCATAGTTAGCTAAAGGCTTCCACATATAGCCAAGAATGTTACAGCAGGAGTTACAGCCCTGTTACAGCCATAGTATTGTTCTGTAGGAGTGTTCTTTTTATGTAACCATTCACGTTCAGTCCTTGGTGTGCAGTGATAATTGGTTGTCTAACGGCATTGTATGTTTTGCAGGATCACTAAGGAGCACAGGGAATCACTAGCAAAAAATGCCAAGACCCTGTTCACAAAAGCCAAAGATGATTTGCTCAGTATTGAGCGAAAGTATGTCAAGGAAATCCAGAAGAATAAGCAAAATGCATCGGAAGACCTCACTTACAACGCCACCCTTCAGGTTAGTAGTTCACTCTGCATTTCGGGCTGTCGCTGTGATCGGGGTGTCTAGCAACTAGGAAATGTCGAGGTAAGCAGAGGCACTGGGAAAAATCAGCACATAATGTGTAGTGGGCATTAAAATGAAACCACTTCCACTGCACATATGCTTTTCTTTTGTACACAGGGCCAGGGAAGGGGTGCTAGCACTGTTATCACCTTCGTCACTTATGCACAATGCCTTGATTTCCCTGGCTTGTTACATTGCCAAACTTCGCAACACACGGGTGCCCCGAGATATTCAAAAATTGCAAATTATAAAAGAAATAAGCTTGCTTTGCCACTATAGATGTGCTGCTGTGTTCCGTTCGTTTTTTGTACCATACTATAGTGAAGCTGTTCAAAAATGCCTCTGATGCAGGAAGAAATTGACAACAAAATTTTCCCCGATCCAATTCAAATGATGGGGAAGTAAATTAGCTCTATGCACTTAATTTATATTAAACAAGTGGTTCAAAATTTCACTTTGTTAGCACCCACTAAAAGTAGTACGGAAAAACTGAGCCACATAATAATCCAGTTTCAGATGGTTTGAAATCACTGTTCTGCACAGTTGTAGTGGCTTCATTAGTCATCAGCAGTACTCTGTCTTATGCCTAATTAATGTGAAATTTAAAGCTGTCGAGAACAGAACAAAGAAGAGCTGTGTAGGTGTTGTTTGCTGAAAAAGGTGGGCAGCCACTCTTGTTAACAGAAAAGAAGTGAGGGTTACTCAGGGGAGCAAAGCTTGAGGCCTCTCAAAGAAAAAGTCACTTTTTTTTATCAGAAAGGAAAGCAGGTTTCTGTGTTCCCATAATTTGGTCTCTCTCAATGAATTGCTTTTTCTTTGAAATTGCTCTCTTTGCAAACACATCTAGGAGGGGTCCTGTGAGCGCACTATGCCGTATTCGCTCGATTCTAATGCGCTTTTTTTTCCCAGAATATAAGCCCCAAAATCGCATGCGCATCAGAATCAAGTACCAGCCTGAGCTGCAGTGGTGGTTGCTTATCATCGTCAACATAGCAGGGAAACCATAATCACTGCATACAAGGGAGTGCACACGCTAAGCAATTATGCGCGTCCTGTGGGTGCGGGCATATTGTCTGCAAGGTGCACAGATCACTTCCAGTGTGAGGGGCTGTGCGGAGCCTTGCAAATGCTTTTTATGCTGATAAAAGTCCAAAAGAAGCCCTAGCAGGTCGCAAGCTTTTTTCACACTTTGCCCCGAGGAATAAGCAAGAGCAGCTAACGTACAAAGTATCGTGCAGAGAATTGCCGCTCTGTGACAGCCTTCTGCTGAACATTATTATTAGTATTATTTTAGTTTTCACAACTTGAATTTGGAAAGGCGGCCCCTGGTGCGTGGTTTGTCGTACATGTTGGAATTCGAGAGGGACGAGTGCGATAAAATATAGGGGACGTGCAAATATTTGCAACTTGTAGATATCAAAGCAAATAACGCAATATTTTATTCAGCCTCGAATCAAATAGCAGTATTAGGAAATTTTGAATAAATTTATTTCAATGTTTGAAAACATGCATTGGTGTTTCGTGGCCATGCTCAAGCACCCTGGTCGACGTTCTGTTAAAGGGACAGACAACCGATTTTTGTCCACTCTATGTTCTCTATCCCAAATGAAAGGGCATCCCTTAAGGCCAACTGCACTCAATTTTTTTTTTTCTTGTCCAAATTTGATCTAAATAAGTAGTCTGTGCTCTCAAAATCACCATGGCAAAATCCTAAGCTTCGTAAGCACAGAGCACACTAGGTACCGTCATTCAAAGTAGCTCTGTGCAGATGACGTTTGCACCTGGCGGAGAGTCGCCGAAACAAGTTCCAAGCGGCCTGTGACGAAGGTTGGGGAACCTGTCCCGTGAAGCTCGCGCTTTTCCGGCGACTTGCACGACGCTCCACCAGGTGCAGGAGCACGTTCGCCCGGGGGTTCTCTGCTACCCCACCGCGCTGTACCGCTGTCGCTATCACATGTTTAAAACTAACCACATAGGTAGCAATATCCGCAATTTTTTTCTTTCAGTGCAATAAAAGAGATTAGAAGTCTACAAACTATTCATGCGCTTGCGAACGTTCTGGAGTTAGCAAAACTTTTTTTACTTTAAAATGGTATTTCTGCTAAAAAAATATCGCAACATGCACGCTTGTCTTACATTTGACATTCCTATCGCATCTATCACAGAAAGAAGGATGTTTTATAAATTCTTGACCATGTAGCAGCATCCGCAACGGCACCGTCGTCATCGGTAGGCTGTTGTGTGGGCTGAGAAAGAAGAGAATGAAGTAGGCCCCCGAGGCTCGAATGCCAGCAAGGCGTTGCGCTGCTGAGCACGAGGTCGCGGGTTCGATTCCCGGCCGCGGCGGTCGCTTTTCTGATGGAGGCGAAAAGCAAAAACGCCCGTGTGTACGAGATTTCGGCGCACGTTAAAGATCCCCAGGTGGTCAAAATTAATCCGGAGCCCTCCACTACGGCGCGCCTCATCGCCTGCGTTGCGTCGGCGCGTTAAACCCTACAATCAATCAATCGAATGCCAGCACTGCATCTGCGTCTCCTTACTCCGCGGCCCTGGCCCGTCAGCCACAGGCGCCATGCAGAATTTGTGGGCGCGGGCGGCCCACCTCCTTACGCGGCGGCCAGCCCAGCCTACAACCTCTTCCACTTCCACGTCCAATGTTTGCAATATCTGGGCTGGGCCAACTTTACCTCCATCCCTTAGACTTGTCCAAAATTTTTCCACCTAACTAGAGTTGTTGTGCACGCGGGTACAGGCATTTCTGCGAGTTTTTCCTCACTCACAAAGTGAACCAAAATCGCCCTTGCTCGTGGAACAAACACATCCGCATAAATATCGGACATCGTTTTCGCGAAGTGCGAAAACTAACAAAACTGCTTCTCTCCTAAACAAACTTGATTTTTTTTTTCAATTCCTAAAATGAAGTATTTACTTTTGTAGAGCGCTAGATTTAGTTTACTTGAAAAGTATGTTTTCAACAGCACATGAATGTATGTGTCTGGTGAAAGTAGAAAACAGCGGTAGATAGGTAACTTTTTTCGTGTTTTAGTGCATCATTTAACTGTAGAAGCTGGCTTATAGTTTCAGATCCCTTTTATAATTCGATTTGCAAAGTGCAGCAAAGCAAAAAATACTGGGCTGATATTCACGAAGCTGTTTGCGTGTGACGTATAGTAATAATAGTGATTGATCTCCGCCCACGTGCAGTTTATTCCCTTTAAAGAGAGCGATGTGATAGCCGAGGCACCGGCTAACCAAAGCTGCTTTTCGGTATCATATGAACAATTAGCTGTGTAAATCAGGGCCCACTTTTTTACTCGCAACGTCAAGGATTGCTACAACGGCAGTTATTCTGATAGAAAAATAACTGCGTGCTGGGTCTACTTCACTTCGATTGATAGCAGCACGATGTCGGAAATGCGCCTAACTCCATAATCCTGGGAAAACGTTGGTGGAAGTTCTTCTGTGGAAAAAACAGTGCGAAACGCGACGCTAACACGCGCATTTGAAGGCGGCTCTGAGCCGCTGCTGGTAAGGCCCCTAAAAAATTAAGGGCCTTAGCTGCCGGTTCTGGCGCGGCTGCTTTCGTTCCATCACGTACGTCACATCCAGCTGCCGGTAATGGCCGCCTTTTCTATTCAGTTTCAGTTCTGAAAACGCAAATGTCGTGAGCCGTTTGCGTCGCGCGCGTTCATGTTTGAAACGTAGTATTTCGCATTTCACACTTTTTTTGTGTACTATTAGGTGACATTATTTTTACGTTGTCGAAAATTTGAGTGCAGTTGGCCTTTAGTTAAACCACCTTAACAAGAAACCGTTTTGCTGATAACGCCCTAGAACTTTTTAAATTGAAATTTTTAGATCTACGAGCCGTATGTGTCCTCCAAAAAATAATGCTGGCAATCATGACATACAGTAGCGTGGCAACGTACTTTTGTCTGTATGCGAGATGAAAAGCGATATTTAAAAACTTGTCTCCAGCTAAAAAAAGTGTGAATTGCAGGCTTTCTTATTCCTTTATGTGTTTTTTGAATTCACTAGTGTATTTTGCATGAAGGTGCCATCTTTTTGGATGGGCGATAGGTAGAATCTGGCTGTGGAGGTCGGCAGTTCGATTCTCCCCGGTGAAAGTTGAAAGTTCACAGTGAAAGTTCTTTTTGAAAATAAACTAAAATTCATATGTTGTTATGCTGGCAAAGGGACCCACCAGCAAAGTTCAAAACAGGGATGATTCCACAATGCCATGAAGGCATGTGGTTGAGGGTTTAAAAATTGGGTTGATTTTTCATGCCTCGCACTGCCCTTTGCAGCGAAATTCCTTCCCAGAACTGGCATGAATGCGCATGAAACTGCCATTTATGTTTTTTAAAGAGAAATATGTTAATCTCTACAATACATACCCTCATTAAACTGATACTGAAAGACTTTTAGTTGAGTTCACTGCATGAGATAAAAGTTGCCTCCCCATATAAAATATGTCATTGATAAAGCTTGAATGCACAAGATAGCTTCTGCATGTATGTTTTGCACCATACAAAATTTTGCCAATCCTCCTAATTGGGCCCTTTATTTTTCTACAGACTATAGTTACTGAAGCATGCTTGAGAAATTTTAAAATCAGTTTTCTTAGTGAAAATTGCTCAATAATCAGTTCAATTTAAAAATATTTGCTTCGCTTCGCAACTATTTGAACATAATCACTATATGCGCACTCTTAATAATAAGTGAAGTTTGTGTGCCCATAAATAGCTTGTCTTGTGAAGAAAACTTTTGCGGTTTTTCTTTTTTCTAGCTGTGGAAGTCAGGTGCATGTTAAAATGAAGGGTGCATTAAATGTGAGTAAATATGGTAGCTTGTTGTGGGCCTGGTGCTGGCCAGATTGATGCCGGCGGTGTTGGAGCCCAGTGGGAGGTGCAGGGGTTATAGTGGGTGTTTGCGAATGGGAGCATGGGATGTTGTCTTGCCCATTTTTCAGCAGTCCCTTATAGTTTGGGCAAAGCATCTTCCTGGCTTGGCTTTTGTTTCTTTCTTCACGTCTTGCATGGATCTTTAAAGGACCCCTGCAGCGCTTTTCTTTCAGGTACTTTGCTTTACATCTGTTCTTCGTGTCATGCAGAGGTAGACACAAAGAATTATCAAGAAATGCAAAGTTATTCAACTTTTAAATTTAAAAATACAAGAAAATTGAATATTGCTCTCTTCTTGAAAACTGGGGGGCTGTTGCTCGCTTTCCCACTCGCAACCAATGAAGGCGGCGAAAAGGGACGTGTTCCGGAAGTTTTAAGCCCACAGTGGTTTTACCTGGGGGGCTCCTTTCCGCACTTCTTGATGGCGTCTTTTCGGCGGAACAGCGCTACCTGCGCAGACACACGAGGCATGGGACACTGGCGGGAGCACACGAGACCGCCAGAGTCGCATGCCTGCCACGGCGTTGATGTGTGTTGCTAGGCTTATTTTTTTTAACCCTACCATACTATTCAAGACCTACCTTGAAGTTATGCCCCGAGTGATTCAAAGTGGGAAGTGTGTGCGCTGCCTTTCTACTGAGGATTAACGTGAAATCCAATTGTGCATTGACAGAAAGGTGAGAAACAGTCGCATATCCTGGATAAGAAAAGGAACTTGTGAGGTGTTCACATACACACATATACACAAAAAAAAGAAAACCCTCCTGCAAGGTCAACTACCGACCTTCAAAGCAAGAGCCAGGTTGCAGGTGGTAGGTTGCTAGAATTCAGCATACAAAGCCTGGGCGTCAACGATGGTAACATTTGTTCTTCACGAACCGGTCTTGAAGATTAGCCTCTTCATGCTAATACTACAAGCAATTTAGCCAGAGCTCCCTTTTACTAACTCATAAAAAACTGCTGCACAGTCGTGATCTCCCCGACGCAGACCAAGGCAGTCATGAAAAGAAGGCGCCACTAGAATTACTACGGTTAAATTTGGTAACTGTTAAATAAAAATTGAACAACTTTATTTCTGCAACGATCCTGATAATTCTTTTTGCGTCTGTATCTGAACGACACAAAGAACAGATGTTGGGCCCTGTACCTGTAAGGAAAGTGTTGCAGGAATACCTTCATACCAGGGTAACAGCGCAGTGCAGTGCAGTGTGAGCATTGCTCAGTCCTCCAGGCAGCAAGCTTGCAGAGGAGTGAAGCAAAGAAGCATGCAGCACAGAAATGTTTATTTCGAGCTGCCCGCTGTAAAGTGTATCTGAAACTGCCTTAGAGGTGGAATTGTATGAGAAGTATCCTCCCTAGCGAAATCGTGCAAGCTAAGCTGTACTGAACGTGTCTGTTCCGTATTCTACTCTCAAAGCTCAGCTTCTCAGCAACATGAATCAAATGTGCAAAGGCTGCCGTGTGCATAGGGTGGGTCAATCTTTTCTTGAGCTCTTGAGTGAATCTTCACACGCCTGGCACATTCAGAAAAAAAGTGGATTTGTAACAACAAGTAGCATTTCGTTGCCCTTTGCACAGGCATGACAAATTTGTAGCACAAAAGGCTTCTTTGCATTTTCAATTTAGGTACTGTACGATTTGTTCCTTTGGCATTGAAATTTCCTCCTTTTGAGGTGGCTAACCAACTTTGTGCGTAAAACATAAATGAAAGATGTATGCAGCATGCACAGAGTAGGCAAAGCAGGGGCGGACTGACTCTTCACCGAGGGTCAATCCCGTGTGGGTGGAAGTTTCATGCACAGAGTGGGTGGGAGCAAGCAATCAGTCTTGTGCTTTAGTTCCGCTCATGCATTCTTGCATGTCAATAAATCTGTGTCCTGACTTTGCCTTCATGGCTCTGTGCCAAGTCCAGTTATTCCAAGCACTTTTTCATCAGTGAGCCTTGTAAATGTGACAGAAAGGGAGCATGAAATACAGGGCAAAAACTTTAAGTTAGGCTTTAATTTGGAATTTGCTTGTGCCAATTAAGTATTGTAAACCTGTATTGTTGCCACAGTAGGACTTGATGAATGTGGAACTTATCATTTGGGAGCCCTCATACAATTCACACATTTTTTTTTTTTTTAATCTAACGTGTGTGGTGTTTGTGTATTTGCATTTAATTGTTTCTGGTGCAGGTGAAAATGGAGGTGGAAAACATGGTTAACAAGGCAGATGCCATGACCAAAGCCAAGCAGCAGGACTTATTGGGAGAGAAATAGTTTTCAAACACGTGCAAATGAATTTTGAGTGAAGAAAATAAATACGTAGGTACTGTTGAAATTATTCATGATGCAAACGTCCTTTCTCCTCTTTTCTTTTCGTTAAGTGCATGTAAGACAGCTGCAAAAATTCTCATTATTTTAACAGGGTGTTCGAGCAGGTTGGCTAAGTGTGTTTTGTCTTCACCCACAAATTGTCGTAATGGCTCTGTGGCTAACATATTGTGCTGCTGGGCACAAGCTTGTGGAGTCAACTCCCAGCCGTGGCAGCTATTTTGTTCAGTGGAGGCGAGAAACAAAAGCACCCGTTCGTGTGCAGTGCTGTTGCAAGTTTAAGAGGACCTCAAGGTAACGGACTCAAAGCCTTTGTACCCTGTGCGCAAATGGTACGTGAAAAAAGCAAGGCTGGTAGTAGCCACAAAATGGGTTAGCATTTATCATTTGTAACACGAAAATAATGTAAAGCCACACAGCAAGCCTGTGGGATGCCACAGGGATGTCTCGTGAGGTGTTCGCAAACAGTTCCAGGTGGTTTTCTTCTTCTGAGCTTGAAAAGTGAACCGCAGCTTTAAATTCTGCTGCAAAAATATCAGGCAAGTTGAAATACACAATCGGCAAAGGATAAGGGTTCGTCAAGTTCACTTCATTGTGCTTTTCACTTCTGTGCTAATCTCATTTAAAAAGTTGCGGCTGCAGAGCAATGTCATACGTTTAAGAGTGTAAGCATATAAGGGCTTTTCAATTCCCAGCAGCAAAATAAGCTTTGGTCATTGTGGCTGTTGGCATTTTGCATAAAATTATGAGCTAAAGTCATCAGTTAATAAGAGTGTAGCGAACACTTTAGGATCGCTTTGTGGTGCATGTTCAGCAGCGCACACTTTGTTTGCATGACAAGAGGCTGTGAAAGATTTCCCCCTAAACTATCTACTTTAAAAGCAGCCACATGGGCCACTGTGTGGCTGGCTGCAAAAGGTTTCAACTTGGTTCCATTGCGTATTAAAAAAAAAAAAAAAATCTTGCGCCATTGGAACACAGCGCTGCAACAGTGATTCTTGCCAGTGCTGTTAATTAAGGGGGCAGTTGGGTCTCTGGAGCCGAAAAACGGTAAAAAAAAAGCGTTTTCTCAAAAATGGCATTTTTGGCCTACACGGCCATTTTTCTACCAGTATGTAAATTTCCTCATCAAAAGGCACCATATTTTGTTGCTGTTATATTATAACAGCATTTTAAAGTGCCCTCTACACCTCAGTTAGCGCAGAATTCGATGGTGAAACGGCACTTTTCTTGCAGTGCAAAGCTAGCATTTCATCCTCAGGTATCTTGGCACCCAGAGCCGGTACAACTTTAATTCTTTTTGCTTCTGATACCGAAGTGTGTGGAGAATACAATGTTGGAAACAAATTTTTCAAATGGAGGCTTTGGAAAATTATTATTGTGTTCAATTGGCACACCCTGCGAGTTATTTCTGGCAGAGCGCAGGAGAAGCGAAGTTCCCTGTGTTGCAAAACGACAAAAAATAGTTGAATGAAAAAAGTTCTTCCTCTGTTGTATTCATTAGTCATTTGTCTGCCTAGCCACGTGGTAATTGCCATTCTGTATGGAGTGGTTATTTTGTAATTCTGACCCAAAATAATGGAAATTAATCATTAATTAACTCAAAATATAATGAACTTACAAAAAATCTAATGGCAGATTTCAAATCAGCTTAAAAAGCTCTATAACACAGCGCCGTTTCATTAAAATTGGTTGGTAAATAAAAAAAATAGCTCTAAGACCAGTCTGCCCCCTTAAGGGACACAGTGTAAAAACAAGTTGGCTTATATATTAGTAAATTACAGCACTGAGGATGCATATATATCTCTCGCAGTGGCGGGGCTTGTTTAAAGGGGCCAAAATAAAATTTTGTGTTATTCGAAAGATTTGGTGTTATATAGGGCCCTAAGGGCTTGTTCGGCAGCAAATGACGCTTTATTAACTTTGAAATTAAATATTTTCAGTCAAAATTGCAATTCTGCTAAATCGTGTTTTTTCGTGGCGTCGACAATGATGTATGAAGAGCAGGGCCTTAAAAGTAAATATAGCCTGCTGACCAGCCTGCTATACCATCTCACAGGCGTCCGTTTGGTTATCTTGTTTATTGCCCACTTTCATAGCTGGCGCTGCAATACTGCTGCATTGCCACTGTTTGTAATTTGCTTCTGGCTGGACTTCTACACCTGCCGTATTTTTATTATGGTTCATACTAATCGTTTCCTAAAACTGAAGCTATGGCTCGACAAACATGGTCACGTAAGCGATCATGCCGCTAGTGTCAGTTGTTCAGTGTTGTTTCAGACAACTCCATCGCGTCTGATGGCTGTGTTAGCGGTGTCAGCCGGGAAAGTGCCGCACTAACTGCTTCGGTGTTCACGTGTTCGTTCGTAACATTAATTGTTCACCCTGCAATTCTTACTGCTATAAAAAGAATGTGCCCTGTGTTTAAGCGGAAATAGCTCGTCTGGCAAGCTTATAAGCCCTGCCTAATTTGCGTTTGCTTTTGCGGCCTCAGCCAATCGCGCAGCAGGGCTTATGACACCATGGGCCGAATTCTCTAAAAAACGGGCGTCGCTTTGAAACGACGGGGTAGCGCCATGCAAATGCATGTGTTCTGGGGTTGGGGCCGTCGCTTTGGGGTTCCCGGCAGGGGCGTGAGCCGCAGAAAAGCGCTGTGCCGAGGGCGCGAAGCGACAAGTGAAACGACGGGGGGGGGCAGTGGGTGTCACTTCGCGCCCTTGGTACAGCGCTTTTCTGCGCCTCACGCCCCTGCCGGGAACCCCAAAGCGACGGCCCCAACCCCAGAACACATGCATTTGCATGGCGCTGCCTTGTCGTTTCAAAGTGACGCCCCGTCGTTTTAGAGAATTCTGCCCCATAGGTTCTGTTACGGGAAATGAGCTAGTGGATCGCATGACCATTCCGTTTTTTCCTAATTACGTAGATTATTTGAGCGAAGTTTACGTTAAATGTGGTGTCAGTATAATTCTAACGAGGCAATTTTTCAAATGAACCAAACTTTTGTTTTGTCTGCTTGGCCCCTTTAATAATAAAGAAAATGTCAACAGCATAGGAACTGGTGTCGCTGTCATGTACATTTTTCCATGCCACGACTTGACATTTGTGAATTGGGAAAGCTAAAAGGGGTTGGTGGAGTTTGTACATTTTTCTGCTGTGAACAGTTAAATACCCGAGTACCTGCAAGAATAAGATAAGTATATCCAAAAACTGGTTATAGACATGTTCAAAACAAAGCAAAACAAAATGGACAGCAGCACGTAAGCATTGCCAAATGGACTGCCTTGCTACCACTGGTGGCCACAAATACTTTGGGTTCAGTTTTGGTAATGTGTTTTGGCGTCATGTACAAAGCTTGTCAAAAGATCTACAACAGTGAAAGCATGAACTACGGTTTGTTCCTATTGCAAGTCATGTATGTTTAGGAAAGGCAGCAGGAAAAGTTTGAAATCACTAGTGCAGGCTAGGCTACACATCTGTTCATTGGCTTTTGCTGTCCTTTTTTTTATTATTGTGAGAGCTTGCCCTACGGCATCTGCTATGCGGGGATACCAAGCAGTGTCAGGTAGCAAGCACTCCATGACTTTCTCGATCGCGACTAATGGCGGGCTCTTTTACAACACGAAAAAAAAAAAAAGGAAAGCAAATGAGAGGCAGAAATTCCAGGTTTTATTGCTTGGTTGTTAACAATTAGAAAACGGTTTCTTGTCGAACAAAAGGGGAAACAACGTGAAAGGTGTGATCTTTCAGATTAAACAGCTGTTAAGCCTTTATTGTCCCTTAGTTTACAAGGCATGCTTTTAAGTAGACAACAGCATAAAGCTTGCAAGTGTAATCTGTGATTCACAGCTGAGGTGTTGTAAACAATGAGGAATCAAAGTGCAGCTTTATTTGCCAGTCAATTCAAGAGCACACAGTAGGCACTTGTGATTTCTCCTGTTTTGGGTACTATCTGAGAGATGTACAATGCATGGCCTCTCCCATTTTCAAGCACACACCGTACACTGGTGGTGTAATTTGCTTTGGCCTGAATGCGTGTCTCAAACTGGCGAATGTGCAGCAGGGGGCAAGGAAAAATGTATTGGCAGGGAAGTACGAAAACATGAACATAAGAAAGACCGATTTAGACGCCACAGCACTGTTGTGTTTATGTCTGGCTTTCTTATGCCCATGTTTTCCATGCTTCGCTACCAACGTGAGGTGTTGGCAGCGAAGCATGGAAAACATGGGCATATCACCAACTTGCCCGATAAAATTTTTTGCGGGAAAAAAAAAAAAGCCAGAATTTCCTTTGCCATGTTCCCCACATGATATTCTCTTTCTGGAACTCCCATGAAAGTATGTTGCCCTCCAGAAAGACACAAGACACTGGCTAGTTTGTTAACCGTATCATCACCTCAGTGCAAAAAATGTGTGTATAGAAATGAACACAGACAGGCACTGACTCACAACTGATTTTATTGAACGAGAAAATAAATGCTTGTATGCATCATTCAGGAAACAGCGATTACAAACTTTAGACAAGAGAAACGTAACCACTAAATGTGCGTGGACAACTTGCAGAAGCACATCAGAGCAGACTTTATGCTCATTCATGAGATAGATTCGTAGGGCTGCGCGAATGTTTGAAACTTTTGAATATCGAAGCGAATAACACAATATTTGATTTGGCTTCTAATCGAATACTAGCACTACTATGGAATTTAGAATAAATTTGCAAAGTATGTCAAAGTTCGAAAACAGGCCCGAGCATTCTCTGCTAGCAGTGATAGGCTTTCCCGCACTGCTCCAGTGGCATGCAGCCAAATGGCCAGAGGGAGGTGCTTTTGTGGGGCCCCTCTTAATTATATGGGCCAGCGGGCGTGGGTGCGAAAAACGGGCATTTTTCTCATCGCAAAGTATAGGTCTGTTCATTAAGTGGGGGAAAAAAAAAGGAAAGAAAGAAAAGAAGTGGTGAAAATCGGTGTTTGAGGTGTGTGCTCGGGCACCTTCACCACACGGTGACCCCGCATTCATTGCACCTTGGCCGCTGTAGGTGCACGTGACTCTACTTTTGGTGGCGCCTGCATTGCTGCCTTTGGCACTGCCTTCACAAGCTGCGCTAACATGCAGAAGAAATGGCCAAACTTCTCTTGCGACTGAGTTCAATAAGGACCGAAACTTTTGCCCCTGCAGCCGTATTTTAATGCTTGGTTGCTGTTGATCCCATTTTTTTTCTAAGACAAAAGTGCTGAGTGATGTCCCTCCTACTTTTCTTATTGTGGCCGTGGCGCACTGTCCATTGTTCATTTCTGGTTACAGAAGTATTCAGGTACCTTTATTTTGTACTGGGATGTCTGGCGACATGTTTATTTGTGCTATGTACTACTACTACAAGAGTAGCAACTGTACTACTATACCCGCCGCGGTGGCTCAGTGGCTAAGGCGTTGCGCTGCTGAGCACGAGGTCGCGGGTTCGATTCCCGGCCGCGGCGGCCGCTTTTCTGATGGAGGCGAAAAGCAAAAACGCCCGTGTGTACGAGATTTCGGCGCACGTTAAAGATCCCCAGGTGGTCAAAATTAATCCGGAGCCCTCCACTACGGCGCGCCTCATCGCCTGCGTTGCGTCGGCGCGTTAAACCCTACAATCAATCAACTGTACTACTACAAAAGTGGCAGGATCCTGTTCGATATGGTGGTACAGATATTTGATGCATTTGTCCAAACTTCAGTTATCTGTGGTGCAACATTACAAATACACCTGTGCCTTAGGTATATTGCGACTTGCAAAAGACAGACAGTGGAGGCCAAGGTTAGTTGTGTCATCAATTCTCATCACCATAATCCAAAGCAGTTGTTCAGCTTCCTTTATTCACTAGTCCTGAATAGTCTGTCGGATAGTCTAAATAGTCCTGTTAAAATACATGAGAAAATCAAGCACCGGATCATGCCTCTGGCAGTCCATGGATGGTCCAGGACTTACAATCAAGGAGGCCCATCAATTCAGTCTTTCTAAGTATTGTATTAAGCAGTTACAACTGCAGTGATTTCCCACAAAAGCTTGCACATTTGTCCGTGGAATGAAATTGCCACATATTCATGTCTACGTAGCAGTATACGTACTTCAGGAGGTGCTGTACATCTAAGGAGACTCCTTAATTAGGGCCATCCAAATGCAAGTTATCGACAGCTCAATGAGGAGCCTACTTTTATTGGCAAGAACGTGTAACAGTTGGCTGGCAGTGTGCTCTATGCAAGTGTGAGCTACCTTCCTGCATTCAGTAAAATGTAGATCAGTTGGGGAATTTTTTGGACGAAATGCTCAGAAAAACCTTGTAAAAATCAGAGAAATTGCAAACTTGGTGGACACCTTGTATAGTATTGAAGTGGGTCAAGTGTGTTGCACGTTTAACTTTCCTAGTTTTGCCTTGCCCAGGGCAAAACTACTAGGTCACAACTTTAACGAGTGCATAGTGGTAGTTTCTCGAGAAAGAATATTTTTCAATCTCCACCTGTGGCTTGGAGGACAGTTTTGTCGTTGACATAAGAAGCACAGTTTTCAGAGATGCTTGTCTCTTTCAACAGCAGCAGCAGGCATGCAATCACCGCTTGAAACACAAGCAGCAGAATGCGTGCACAAATTTCAACATTTGTAATGGCACGGTTTGCATAGTTCTGAGATGGCCACACCTCGTTGCTATAAATGACCTACACAATCATCTGACGTGCATGTGTAAATTTGGGCATGCAAGCCATGTGTCCTTTTTCTTGTTTCTTTTGCTGGGTACTGTACGCTAACACCTTGCTGATTTGAAGTCGATTATTCCAAAACCTCAGATAACTGAGGACTCTGGATAAGTGGTAAAATTAAACAGTGCTACACTTGAAAGAGGGCACACTGCCATGGGTAGCAATAACACCGCGGTTGACTTATTGTGCATCAAACTTTTTAACTCTTTAAACAGAGCCTTGTTTATTATGCCCCAGAGATATGCATTCACTTTTCTGAATGAGGTACAAAAACTAAGTGAAAGATGGTGTAGAAGCAGCACAGAACTTGTTACAAAGAAAGAGATTCTACAAGGGTGTCGTAAGCAGTGCTGGCCTTTGGCACCACCACTGAACAGATGCATGGCAGAGCAGGTTATAGCTGACGTGCACTTGGCTCCTCTGCTTTTTTTCTAGAAGTTTTGGTAGAGGGATGGGAAAGGCAGGTCTTCAGTTGGCTGCAGCCTGGAACGAATTGGGAATATTATGGCATTTCTGGAGGCATCGAGGGCTTCTTTGCCACTCAGTGAAAGATTCCTACTGGCTCACGCATTATTCAAGCTAAAGGGGCCCTAAACAGGAACAAAGAAAAAGTACTCTACAATTGGTTTCTGGCAGCACATGCGACATGCACAATCTGCTCTGTGAAATATTGCAAGAATTCTTAGGTCTGTTCAGTGTCTGCGTAAGGCAGGACCCAGCCTTATGTATATGAAAATCATAATGCATCACCGGGTCGCTTGCACGAAGAATATTGCGAAAATTCTTTAAAAGAAGTTGGAAGAAGGAGCAAAGCACTAGGCAAGGTGTAGCGCAGTGAAGACCTTGGTTTGTCAAAAGTAATGGGCAGCAAATGGATGAGAACGCAGAACCCCTGAGCAGGATACAATGCAACAAAGACTTTGTACAGGCACTGCAACTGATAAGAGCAGTGCCTGGACACAAAGGCTTCGATATGGCGCTGCTGATGGCCACAAATAGCATGTTGCCACCCACATTAGACAGCTGTGCTGCTCCACTGAGGCTTGTCTGGCCTGTTGTACGTGCTCCAGTACTGTCTGGGAGAAGATTTTACAAGTTTGCGTTGTGGACTTCTGAAGACGGAGCAAACCAAAGCGTGTACGTCGGACTGGGCCTCAATTGCACGAGGGGGAGGGATGACATGCTCACGCGTTCTTAAAGATCCACAAATGGGTCTTCCAGAACGTTTTTTTTTTAAAACCTGAAGCACTCAAAGCTGAGAAGTGTTAGAATGAAAAGCATTTGAGAACGCCTAGGGGACATTGCCCGAGGTAATGCTTTTTCGAGAACGCATCGGCCACCTGTCTCGAATGGTGTAGAGGCACCTTGAACTGATCAGACATGCCTGGTTGACACAATGTATTGTAGGTAACACGAGAGGCTATCAGCAGGCTCTGTTGCATGTATCGAAGGTGATGCCTCTAAGCGTTGTGGTTCACTGGTGTGAAGGGCTGTGCTGCTGCGCATTGTGGATTTTAACATGCAAAGCTTCCGGTAAACAGGGTGCACGTACCAGTTTTCCAGGCTGTATTCCGTGCCGGCCCTGTCGATGATGTGGAAGGTGTAGACTGGGCGAGGAAAAGGCGAGCAGTTCTTCTCGCTCTTGTGCACCACACTGCCATCGATGACCACGCATGAACCTGGGTGGAAGAAATGCACAGTCACGAGTGGTGGCACCCGGGGTGGCTGAGCCATCCCTTGTTTTCCCACAATGGCTAGGCACAAAGCTGCTCACAAGCACCTAGGCAGTCCTGGCCATGGTGTATGCTTTGGTGTTTTTTTTTTTTTTTATGCGAAACCATGAAGTGGCTGACTGAGCAAAAAAGCCAGTGTCTTCGAAACGCGAAAGATAAATTCCCATTCCCTGCGACACATTCCATAGTGTGTGCCTGCACCTCATATCTTTATAGCATGTACCCCGAGGGAGGGGAGGGAGAGGGGGGGGGGGGGGCAATAACAAACAAACAAACAAAGAAAAGGCACTAAACCCACGTGTGGCAAATGCATTGGTGCTTGCCACCAGTCATTGGAAAGGAGTCCCATATGTCAGTTGGCCTTCAGAGCATCACAGAGAGAGAACACGTCGTAATGGGCCAAACTTGTGCAATGAAGCAGTTAGGAGGAAAAAATGTTTTTTTGGAGCTGGCTCCAAGGAAATAAAAGAAAAAATGGGTGGCATCTTCTCATTTCAGAAGGTCTCGTGCTACCACTGCTGCTGAGGCATGATTGATTAGGTATTTCTGGTCTTCAAGACGCACACACACGTACACGCACACAAAAAAAGGGGCAAGCTAACTCAGCAATGTGGTTCAACTGTTTCTAGTTCGTGTCCACCGTGCCTGTGTAAGAGCAGACTTTCGTCCCAATGACATACGCAGCACTCAATTACACATTAATGCTTTTGCATTGACAACATCACAAGAAGTGCTGAGGTGTCCTCATAGTTTCTCTGCATGTTGCTTTTCTTCTTAAGCATTTAAGATGTGCAGCAGCGGTGCTCGGCAAATCCAGTAAGGACTGGCAGGTTTAGGTGCTTTAGAATACTTGCAAAAACATCTAATAGCCACATACCTTTGTGCACTGGGACTGGTACAAAAGTTTGATTGCTGTAGTCGTGTGTAGCAATATCGACCATCTTGAGCAGCGGTCCGTCTGGTTCAGGGTTGCGAATGTACCTCCTGGACAGTGGCACTGGAACAGGGTGGCACGGGGAGGGTCACACAGTGCACCGTTGGAGCAGCAAGGAAGAACCATGGGGTAACAACTAACTTTCAGCTGTGAGTATAACACGAGTAATGTTTTCCCAATCTCCGCTGTCAGAAAACTTTGCATCACATGATTGCGGTCAAATGGCTTCTCACTGCCACAATTGCTGTTGCCCCGCCACGGCTTGGAAAGCAGGAGATGCCGTGAGGGTGAGGAGAGGAAGAGTGAGAAAGTGCTTGGTAGGAAGGAACCAGGGTCTGCGCATATACACTCACTGTTGGTTCAGTTTGACTCGAGGGGCGGAAGAAGGGTGTGGGAGAATGAAAGCGACACGCAAGAGTGCGTGTACATGCATAATTGCAAAAGTGCAGCTGGGTTGGAAATCACATCATGCAGTAACGATGTGGTTGCCCAATATCAGCAGGCGGTTTATGTTAAATAAGCTGGAGCCCTTTGCTAATGCGTGCCTCATAAGTGCTGCTTCGCCATGCTGAGCAGCAGATTTCAACTTTCACAAACTGACCGTGCTGCCGAAAGTGAATCTACCACTTTGGAGCTCTTCTTTTCAGCCCGGTTTAGTGCATTACTTTACACAAATTATGGTTGGAGGAGACACATTACAGCATGGAAAGCAAGGGGTTGGGGGTAAATACCTTGGGGTATTGTCATTTGAAGGGCGTGGCATGCACTGTAGCCTTTTAGCAAAGACACGTGGAGCTAGGGAAAACCCCTCCTTCCCAATCACTCCCTTGGATTCATCACTGGGTTGAACCAGTTTAAAAAAAAAAGGAGCATTCTCCTAGAGATTTTATAAAGATAACGTATCACTTAGAATATAACTGTAACTGCATTTGAATTTCCTAGAGCACTGTCTATTGTATGTGATAGCCCAGGAAGCAATTACAGCAGCTATTGAGACATGACAGTGGCAGGCATTCAGAATATCAAGCCTTCCAGAATGTAGGCATGGGACTAGCATTTAATTCTAACAAGTTTGGGTACCTGCACGAAAAGCACACCTCAGGTTTTCATACACAACTAGGTGGCACCATCTTTTTCAGTGGTGTGCTCACTGCTGTATTCTGTTTACATCTTTAATATGACAGGAACAACATGAGGCACAAAAGTAGATCTTTTTTTTTAGGCCTGCAATGCATTGCAGTCATCATTATTGTAGCACAGCCTTTATGTGACATAATCAATGTGGTTTAGCCTGCCTTTAAAAATTTAGAATCAAATTGTAAATGTGGCCAGGGCATGCCGTGAAATGCATCAAGCCATGGCCACAATTACTTGGCGAGGAACGTTGATGCCCCTGCAATGCTGCTTCCAATGCAAGGAATGTATTGGCTTTGTCTTTAGAGCCTCGGTATTTGTTGCCACCCCGCTCCTTGTCTCCAGCACGTTCGTATTGCCTTTGAGAAGGAACTGCGTACAGGCACAGCTTAACGAACATGCTCTGATTTTTACTGGGGCTATCTTTAATCGAGTTCCAACGTAACAATTCTATATTTACCTCTTTAATACTCAGGTCTTCCCTGACTTTATCGTTTCAAATGAGCTACAGTGTGGACAGGTTATTGGCGGGGAAAAACAAGTCTGGAAAAAAATAAACAGCTGTCCTGTTCAATTGTAAGGCACCAAGGGATGAGCACAAGGAAACCTGCACCTTTTTTTCATAGGTGCACTGGAATGTGGTACTTGCAATATGGTACTCGACCTGGGATTTTTGCAGTGCATCCTCCAGAATGAATTAGCTTCTTTTCTGAGTAGCTCGATCAGAAGACGAAAAATTGAAACGTAGCACGATTAAGACCCATGTGGAGACAAAAGCTAGACAGACGGCATGGTCAGTTCAGCCTGTGTGCTCTCTCATTATAAGCAAAGCTTTGAATGTTCCACGTACTTGTTTTGTGTGACCCTGGAATATACCAGAGGCAACCATTTTCCATCGTGGCATCTTCTAGTGGCAGCCAAAGGCCAATCAGCCTGATGGGCTCGGTGTACAGGAACGTGGCGTCCTGGTGAGCTGTCACTGAAAGAAGCGGAAGCGAAAGAGAAAGCACCTGATTTCTGAGACTAGGTAACTTTGCATATGTTGCTCATTACCTTCACCTCCAATCTCAGGGTTCTGAAAGACGGAGAAAAAAATCACTCATTAGATGCACCCATCATCACTAACAGCTACACCACTGGAATGGAAGCCGTACCTTGAAGATGTACATGCTTTGAACAATGGCAGGGTCTACAAACCCGATTTCCTTCACCAGCGCCTGAAATATGTAACACCTTTGCAAATGCGTACGTTCTACATAGTTTATGTGCAAAGTTTCTTCACAGTACCTTCACCTTGGAGCTGAAGGATGTGGATCTGAAAACTGGATTCTTCCAGTGCAATGCTGAAAATGGAAGTGTTTGGTTTGGAGCCACGCATTTGTTGACTGCACCACTAATAACGCTGGGCCAAATTCATGTTAACACACAGTGCATGCGCCTAAGCATACAGACAATGAGACGAGGTGCGGTGAAAATACCCTAGCACAATAATGGGACATATTACTGTACCGAATTCTTTCTGGATCCCATAAGGCTTTTAGTCTCTTGTCCAATTGCAAAAGCTATTCACTCATCTTTAATGAGCAGGTTTTAATGAGCAGGTAATGCTACCGAACTCTTGCTTGGTTCGGTAGCAACAAGTTTAATTCCTGTATTTCCATAGGTCAAAAAGAGATGCTTATTACAGTCTGACGTGATTTTAAAAGGCGTGAGGTGTTTCGTCATGAGTGAGCCCAGCAAGTAATGTAGCCGAGATTCATATATCCAAATGAAAAATGCAAGCAGGAAAGTAGTCTAGGCAGGACATTAAAGGGGCCATGCAGACAAAACACTAGTTTGGTTCATTCAAAAGATTGCCTTGTTAGAATCATACTGACACCACTTTTAACGTAAACTTCGCTCAAATAAGCTATATAACCAGGAAAAAAAGGGAATGGCCATGCGACCCACTAGCTCATTTCCCGCACTAGAACACATGATGTCATATGCACAGCTGTGTGGTTGGCCAGGGACGGCAAAAGCAAATGCAAATTATGCAGGGCTTATAAGCTTGCAGAGTGAGCTATTTTCACTTAAGTGTAATTCATATTCATTTTATAGCAGTAAGAATGGTGGGGTAAACAGCAGAAGTGGCAAAAGTAGACGTATAAGTGCCACCACGTACTTCTGGTGGTACTGCATGCACTATGCTTGTTATAGCTGCAAAGCAGTGCGGCGTTTTGGGGTTCGTCTCAGACGACACTGGCCGATTGGTGGAAGCAACATTGTCTTACGTGACCCTGTTTGTCGAGCATACCCCATGTTTCATGAAACGATTATTACCTACCTTAAAGGAGTACTGACACTAAATTTTCGTGTTACGTTTTGTTCGGTGCTATGCGTGCCTACCAGCCCACTAATCATAGAATGACAGATTAGACGGTCGAGCGCAGCGTAAACATTCATTTACGGCGTCGTTTATTCGTGCCAGTTTCGGTTTCGACTAAAAAACGCCGAGCGGCCGCCATGACAGGATGTATTACATGACGTCACCATTCTTGCCGCATCGCTGCCTCTCTGGAAGCGCGCGCGAGCGAGCGCACGCGCGCGCCCAGACCGGCCGAGGTTTTCGCCATCCCCACAGGCCCGGGCAGCATGACGTCAGTCCAAAAACCATGACGTATACACACGCCCGAGCAGCGCGCGCCAACCACAACCAGCGCGTCGGCTTCGTCACGGGAGCCCCGACGTCGGCTGTTTGGGGCAAGTAGCACATGATGTCACGTCGGCCCGCTCTGGGCTTTCTCGTGCGGGCGAAGATTAAAATGGATTTTAAATATGTTCCGCTGAACGGTTGCTGTTGAAACTTGCTGGGAGATATCTCCTGATAAAAGGGAAGTGGTTAAAAGGGAAGTGGCATAGTTATCTCAGCTTTGAAATTTCGTGTCAGTACTCCTTTAACAAAAACAAGCCAGGTGCAAATACGGTCAAAAACAAAGCAAAGGCAGACAGCGGTGTGGAGTAGTATGGTGGTGCCATCTAAGACGACTGACGGTAAACAAGGCTCCGCCGTCTGCGCAGGCTGAACAGCACACTTGAATTTCGCTTGAAGATCCTTCCTTTGATGTCATGGCAGATGTCACGAAACACACGATTTGGCTGGACAATCAAAACTTTGACTTAAATTGATTAATTTCTCAGTGAATAAAGCATCGTTTTCTGCCGAACAAGTGCTTAGGACCCTATAAAACACTAAATCTTCCGAATAAACAAACTTGTATTTTGTCTGCATGGCCCCTTTAAGCTTTACACTAGGGGGGTACAAATCGCTGCATGCCACATGCTTTTTTGGTAATAGAATTATGATACCAGCCTAACTTAGAGTACTGTTTTTGATTGTGCCAAGGCCTAGCTGTGCAAAAAAATAAAAATTCACTGCTTACCGTGCCCAATCTTGTTTATACTTCTAGACTTGCTCACAACCAGGTTTCCTGTTGGAGAGCAGAATTCTCTTTACTCACATACTGACAGCATAAGAGCAGGAAATCCATAATCAAATCCGTGGTTCTCTTGTTACCCTGTTTGTCAAATGCGTCCTCTTCGTAAAAAGCCCTGATCTTGTCTCCAGATTCGAGGAAATACTCATTTCTCTCCTTGAGATAAAGCACAATTTAGATCATGAATTAGTGTGCATGCATTGCATTGCATCTCATCATGCACATGCATGCGCGCATATTGTGTGCGTGTCCGAACTGGAGGGCTTCATTACCTCATTGGTTTTTGTGGTGAAGACAGTTGGCGGCTCATCACTGTCTTCAATGCAGTCTATTATTTTGCTGCACTCTTGCTTGAGCTGCTGCACTTCTTGTTCAGTCAGGAAGTCTGGTATCGACACTAGGCCATTCTTGTAGAACTGAAATGGATACACAGGAATCCAACTTCGGTCTTATTACTATGCGAAAGGCTAGCAAAACAGTCATTTTTGATGATGCAAATAAAACGTTGGTTTCAAATTATTTTTGGGGGGGGGAGGAGGTGTTTGCCTTATCTGCTTGTGGTCGGCTTTAGCGAGCTGTTGTAGTTTTTATGTAGACATATCTGTTAAAGCTATTACGTTACTGCACGATATGCGAATGCAACATATTGCAGCTCTGCTGGAAATTAGAACTTGGAACGAAAGGGGAAATGCACAAGTGCTGTTTTGGCATTTTAAATTTATAACAGTTCACAGAGGTGTGCTCAGAAACACAGTCACTTTTGTATCAATTTTTATGATCTTACTGCTTTATTTTATGTAGAAATGGACAGTTTCAGTTTGGAAGAAAAAAAAAGAGTTTGTTTCCTTGTCGTGTTATTTTCCTTGCTAGGAATGTGATACAGCTTTGCAGTTTGCTGTCAAAGCAATACAGCAGAGCAATACAAAAGGCATTTTCACAATTGTGCATGATACCTATACATTCTAGCGGTGTCAAAATTGCCGTGGACTGTGTACTTCTCAGAAGATGTGCACTGTTGTGCACATTCTATGTAATTTATAGATGGCTATGTGAGCATTGTCACGCACCCAATCTGTACCAAAAATTCTGAAAGCTCTGCGGCAAGGTAGTGGTGCTCGTTCTTCCTACGTATGCACTTGGTGCAGTTGTATGTAGTTGTTACACATCAACTCTTTCTAGTGCTCATTGCAGCCTCATGACGTGCATTTGGGGTGACCCCAGAAACCCATCCTATTCCCACCTCTCTGTCATTCACTTGTGCTCTCATTCATCTGTTCTTTCAAATGCACACACAGCATCTTTAATGAGTGACAGTGCCATTAACGGCGGCCCTCCTTATGTTGATAGGGCCAGAGCTGACTGTCAGCAGTGTCACTTGGAAGACATACCAAAGAAGAAACAGGTAACAGAAACAATACGGTAGATCGTGCAAAACACAGCCTCCTCATCTAGACAGTATACCCTTGGCCAGCAGTGACGTCAGTTGTGACCGAACATAGCAGAAATAAAGTAACTGCGTATTCTGAACATAAGAACACTTTTTGAGGGGCAGCGTAATCATGAGAGTTTTCGTGAAGTGATCAGTGAATATTTTTTGAGTGAAAATGATTTGCCCACACACAAAAAAAAAGCTCATTGGTTGTCATACTTTCTATTTATTTTGTAGATATTGGTACCACAAGGTCATGTACTCATTCGCATTGCCATTTTTGTAGACACCAGCAAACACCTCTAAAGCTTCCCACGTGCTGAATACTTTGTTCTGGTTTCTTTATTTCAGGAGTATCACCTCTGCAGTAGCAAGGCATTATCCGAGCATGATATTTCTGTAGTAAGCCACGTGATTTTGCAGGTACCATAAATTAGGCCTAGCTATCGCATTTACAATAGGGTGTTGCGACAATAATTGGAACACTTTAGAAATTTTTTCCTGAGCGAACCGCCGCTCTGTTCGCGCCCAAACTTGCCACGAAGGTCGCATTTTGTGGTCTATTTTGTTTAATACCGGGAACAACGATGGTACTTACCTGTGTGTTCTGAAAAATAAATAAAAACTATTTTCGCCTAAATGGCGGCTGATTTGGACGTGCGAGCCAGCGCAAGTTGATGTTGGAACGACAGAACCACCTGGGGTATGCAGAGCGAAATGCACGTTTGGGATTCACGGTAGGAAGGAGCCAAATGGTGCAGCAGACGATCAGAAAACCCGGTTTTCGGGCTCGCATGTCCAAATCAGCCGCCATTTTCCCATAGGCGAAAATCGTTTTTATTTATTTTCAGGATAAACAGGTAAGTACCGTCGTTGTTCCCGGTGTCAAACAAAATAGACCACAAAATGCGCCCTTCGTGTGAAGTTTGAGTGCGAACAGAGCGGCGGTTCGCTTAGGAAAATTGTTAAAAAAGTTCGAATTATCGTCGCAACACCCTGTACGAAAGCTCACGATTACCTCGCTTCTTTAGAGAGGTTGCCGGTTAGCTGTCCGAAGTAAACAAAACTCTCGATTTAAATAAAACAAAAACAAAGCTCGCTTGCACGGAAGTACACGCTATGCTAAACCAGACGCGTTTTATTTTGCGCGGGTGCGCTTGAAGTTGGGCGCTGCTTGCGCAACATACTCACTTGTTCAACGCACGCCTTAAAGGTAAATTTTTCGCCCGAGTCATCCATGTTTAAGCGAGGCGAGATGTTGCTCGTGAGCGCGAGTTGCGGTAACTGCCAAGCAATGGGACACATTTTATATCTTATCAGGAGGCTGCCTTGAAGCGTCGAGATTAGCGCTCCAGTTCGCGCGTCGTCCATTTGTTTGTGGTTCTTCAAGTAGAAAGAACGCACTTATCCGTGCGTAGTGTTGCTTGGTCCATTTTTATTCTCTACATTTTGCACTGGCTTGCACAGTGTGCCACATAGCAGTAAAACAGGGGCCTTGTGTTATTCAAACCCCGGCAGGCAGTGCCAGTAGTCGTTGCCTGCTACTGCCGTATCTTCGCGGAGGTGAACTTGCGCCAGGGTGTTGTTATGGGCTACCCGCAGAGCTGTGGCCGCGTCTCGGTTATCCAGGGCAGTTTAAAATTGTATTGTTTGCAACTATATAGGGCAGAGCGTCAAGAGCTCTAACTACAGGACCACTGAAGAAAACACACTGGGCGGCTCGTCAGCGGTAGCCTCGCATGCGGGCACCGCTGCTGCTAACCGTCGTTTTCCTTCCGCAGATGCGGCCCTGTGTGTTTTCTTAACTTCTAGTACACTCTAGTAAGCCCAAAGCAAGGAAAACACAAGGGAAAACACGCACTTCCCTCTATGTCGAAATGACGGCCTTCAAAGCGAAACCAGAGTCCTTCAATGCGAAACGTTGCGTCAAAGAGCCATAAAAAAACATTGGGTATCTATGAACGTTGATACAATTCGACATTTCGACACAGGCAACATTATTTTTTGTATTTATTATTTATACAAAACAGCTTTTCAGAGAAATTTTGAGCTCAAACAGCAAATGGCTAATGGAACTCGTTCAAAGCCAACAGAGTCCAATCCAGTCGAATCCGTGTAAAAATGCAAATATTTGGTAGGGTACCTTTAGAGCCACTAGCCCGCTAGGTACATTCGTAGAGTTCCTGGTGCCTTGCGATGCGGCGTACTAATTGAGCTCTTCATTATATGCTATTTACACACCTGTTTCGAACTGTGCTTTGCTCTCTGTAAAAACGGTCAGCATTAGGGCACCATGCAGCCCGCTGTAAATCGCTTGTCGCGTTTACTTGCACCACAATACACACGCAGTTTGCTTTTGCCAGCTGCGCGTCCGCTGAAGCAGGCAAGCAACACCGAAGCGCTGCAAGGAAAAGATGGTGAGTCCGGGCTTCTCTGAGCTGCAACATGCCCTACGTTTTTGCCTCTCCGTTAATTTTATTCACGGCATAAGTTGTCGTAGTTATTACAGCGTTGGGTGCTGTTTCTTTTTGCAGCGGCATCTGAGCCGGTCCCTCTCTATCCTGGTCACATACCGACAACTTTCGCCCAAAAGGCCCTGATATCGGTTGGTTCTGCGCTCGCCGCTATTACGGACCCTTTTAGAGATGGTACGTACCCAGTTTTGCAGTGGTGCGATCGCTCGTGCAATTGTTCTAAAAGCGTTTTCCCCCACAGATATGGTGGCTGTTTTTGGAGAAGTGACCGGAGAGTTTGCGTTTCGCCATTTGCACAAAGTTATGTCGGAGGACGAGGAAGGTCGGCAGATATTGAGGTATGGATACGTTCGCTTTTGACAGTCGAAGTAAGTGGCTTTGCAAATTGTTGCGCGAAATCTGACGCAGAGACCGACCGAGAATAAGCACGCGCACGGTGGACTTGAACTACCTTAGCCGGCTTCCCGAGCACACTTTCGGGTACACCTACTACCGGTTCCTACACGACAATGTAGGTACTGTTCTGCAATTGTTCCTGAAATAAATCACAGCCGGGGAAAACCTAATATTTTTGCATAGTTCACAGGGACACCTATATTAAAATAAAGCACCTAACCTAACGCTGTGGTAATGAGGAAGCCACTACAATTTATTTGTGTAGGTCGTGCTAGTCCATAAAAACGGCTACAAGAGCTTCATGCTCCCACACGGTATTGACCTTGTGCCGGGTGTCTAAAAAGGATGTGACTTCTTTGCATCGGCTAAAGGCCAGTGTGGGCTTGGGCATTCAAAATTTTACATTTATTTTCTTCTGCAGTCCCCAGGGCAAGGCAGGTGTATGCAGCAGCCGTGCCTAGCGGCATGTGTATTGGTGCACCGCATGGGCTTACTTTTTGAGCCCAAGCCCGGTCCTGCTAGCTCACTGCCTTACTTGATGCAGGCCCAGGCCTGACCTGGCAGAAAGCGCCTGCCCCCACACTCCACTGCATGTGTGTGCGATTGTGCAGTCCAAAAATGACGTCCACGTGGTTTTTGCCCCTGTCATATAGGAAGGGGATCAGAATATTTATATGGAGGGGGGGGGTGTATATACGTACCCACTTCACAATTTTAAATGCCAACACAAGAGTCAAATTCTGTGTTGCTGAGATCATCACATGCTGTATACACTGATGCCATGGCAATGAAATGAGGGAACTGCAAATGTTTAATTAGCTGCTGTCAAACGTTGCTTACTTTTCGTGCTGATCAGTTGTTGATTCGATTGATTGTAGGGTTTAACGCGCCGGCGCAACTCAGGCAATGAGGCGCGCCGTAGTGGAGGGCTCCGGATTAATTTTGACCACTTGGAGAACTTTTAACGGGCACCAAAATCTCGTACGCACGGGCATTTTTGCTTTTTGCCTCCGTAAGGAAAGCGGCCGCCGCGACCGGGAATCGAACCCATGACCTCGTGCTCAGCAGCACAACGCCTTAGCCACTGAGCCACTGCGGTGGGTCTGATCAGTTTTAACCTCGTGTGTTGTGTAGAAAGTAGGCCTAGGCGTTAATGTAAAATTTTAACCTAGGTAATTGGCAGCCTTTAATGAATAATTGGTTGATTAGCCAATAAAAGTAGTGGATCCTGGGCACAGTTCCAACACACGTTAGAAGCGCAATATGCAACTCAACTTACTGCCTTTAAAGAACTAAACCTGACCCAGGGTAGCGTGAAATAGGTGTTACCTAGCCCAGTCCGGGCCTTTGGGTGGGCCCTGGTCAATGTAGTGCTGTAGTGTGCTTTGCTTGAACTAATTATCTGTCAATGTGCATGAGCGTGCATTAGTCTTCAGCCAGTACTAGCTGTTGCAAAAACATCTTTGAGAAGCCTAGCAAGAGCACTCACTAAAACATCGAGTTGCTGTTGGGGGGAATGTTGTCAATGTATAGATTGGCTGTGTCGTTCATTCCTCTTGCATGGCTTGATAGAATAGTGTAGCGCAGATTCACGACAGTTGTGGTCTAACTGTGTAACAATGCCAGTGTACAAAATTGCATTGTTGAAGACACAGCTCATTTCCTTCCAAAGGTGACATTGTCATGGCTTTTGTTTAATTTTAATCTCAATAATTTGCATGGTTAATAATCTTGCTATTTCGAATCATAAAGACAAAATAGCGAATATCGCATAGTTCTACCGTAATTGTGTTTGAATATCTGTAGAGGTGACCAATCAGCTGGCTGGTACAAGTGCAGTGTCGTGCATTGCAGACAAGCCCGTCGTCCTCTGCTCTGCCCTTTGCAGAACGTGACGCCAGACTCCAGGCTCCCGGTGCAGTTTGTGGACGATGCTGAGCTGGCCTACGTGGCCCAGAGGTACCGGGAGGTGCACGACCTGGTCCACACCCTCCTCCAGATGCCGATCCACATGCTTGGCGAAGTGACCGTCAAGTGGGTGGAGGCCATCCACACCAGGTTGCCCATGTGCTCAACCGGGGCTCTTCTGGGAGCCATGCGGCTCAAGCCAAAGTAATTTCCGCCTTTCTCTGTGCTCCCTCCGCTGCCACTTTTTATGGTAGACTGCTTGCATTCATCTGCGCTATTTGCACGAGTGCACTTTGCTAACTAGTCTGCGGCTCTACTTCAGGATGTGCCAGACGCCTGTTTGAAGTGTACAGAAAGCCTGTCAGGCTCGGAAGAAAAACTTTGGGGTTTCTGTATGCTGGTCCCAACTCTCGAGAGGTGGCTGGGCAAGCGGGGTGGCTGGTTGTATCTCTGGGCCCAGCTCTTGATGCACCTGTGTAGGTGAGCCAGCAGCACACCCCACAGTGTGGCTCCTGTACAGAGGGATACGAAGAAATACGAACGGTGCATGCAGCCTTCAATAATACGTGTGAAGCTATTGGGCTGTCGGATTTGTAAGCTCCATGCATGTGCAGGTCTCTCAGGGTGGTTGGGAATACGTCCTACTGGTAATCATATTCCTTCTCAGTGGAGTGAAGCTGAATGCTTATTTAGCGGCGCCATTTAAAATCACTGCGCACTCGAGTGGGAAGCACATGTCAAGCCTCAGTGGGTGTCACGCAGGATGTATTCTTATCGCGTGCATAAGTTTGATTTGTATTTGAAGGGGGGCAAAAAAAGAGAACCGACTGGATCCTTGCACTTCACAATCTCTTTTCAGTGCAGGTGCACCAGAATGACAGTGTGCACGGGCTGCCTGTACTGTTAACTTTTAGCTGGACAACCAAGAAAGGGCCACAAGCAGTATGGACTTTGGGAGATACAAAACGTTGGGCCCGCAACTTGCTTTTTGCTTGGCAGTGCAACGGTACTGTGAACAAAAAAAAAAAGAGGAAGATCCACTTTTAATGAGCAATTAGCAATTTAGTTCATAAAGTAAAGAACTTTAGTGTAATAAAAAAAGGTATTGCTTGTTACTCCACTTGATGGCTGGCAACTTTTACTTGGCCTCATTTGCATTGAGAAGAGTTGTTCTTGGTTAATTCTTGGTACATTTTAGCTGTCACTGTGTTTGTGTGGGAGTTAGATGCACGCTTACTTGCGTGAATGTATGTGCACGTATTGCATACCTCGAAGCTAGATGCCCTGTATGCCACCTGTAGAACCTTTTGGACAACGTCACAGCTCTATCACCATCAACCGCCATCAGCCTGCTTCTGTGAACCTACATTTTCAGTGACCTGAAGCCAATCTCCCTTGGCTGGCACTATCGCTATCATGTCTCATGCTTCATAAGCACACACATTGCTCCTTCCTCTTCACCCTTTTCTTCCTCTCACTCTTCCATTGAACAGACCTCAATGGTCACTCCCACGGAGCAAGATAAACAGGAGCGCCGACTTCGCTCTCTCCTGCGGGCTCTTAATGTCCATAACTCGTGGAGCCCAATGTAGATGGCGCAGCGAAAGGGACCTGAGCCGGCGGCGGCTAAGCGGCCGGCGTTCCCCGTGCGCCGGCGGGCGAGTTGGCGGAACGCATTCCGTCGGCTCTGTCGTCTGCTTCGGCGACGATAGTATTGGGCACGGACTGCTTTGGGCCTGCTTTGGCGCCGCTTCGCGTTCATTGCGCGCCTCCTTCGCACAGTTGATTAACTTGTTCGACAGCACCTTCCGGGTAACTCGGACCCGAAGGAATTGAGTGGCCGTACGGCAAAGATACGTTAAGGATTGGTTTGCATGGCGGGAAAACAAAATATAGAGACCACATACAAACATATGGCTGCTATACAAACACTACCTTTTGCGCGGTGCTTGCCGAAAATGTGGCTCCGTTTTGTAAATTTGGGAATACCAATTTGGCTGTGTTTTAACAGGTTTTACAAAAGGCGAAAGGAGCAACTGGTTCTGATCACTGGCGATTATAAAAGTTCCCTCAGCTTTCTCGCAGTTCTGCAACTTGCGTCCAAAACAGAGTGCGCCAGAACACGGGCCGGCACTTACACGCTCATCAGAAAAGAACAGAAATGCGATAACATCACCCGCGACTGCCCGCGACGTAGCAATCTGCTCAAGATCAAGTCCCTGACAGTGCGGTCTTTTCACAAGCCTTCATTTCGCGATAACTCGCCGAAAGAAAAGGTTTAACGAGCCGGTTGTTTTGCTGGTCAGCCGCTTAACGGAAAAAAAAAAAAACGCCGGGAACCCTGGTAGGCCAAAAAATTGCAGCCATACAAATCGCAGCATTTTATTTGGAGACCGCGGTGTTATCGACGAGATAACACGACCGTAGAGCGACAGTGAACATCGGGTGCTAAGTTGCGGCATGAGTTAAAATGAAGTATGCGTTTGATATTCTTGGGTTCCTTATCAAGCTGACAGTGTTTTTGTACACTTGATACAACAGGGCAGCCGTCCAATTCAGTCATTGGCACAGAAATGTGCATCATTGCCGTTTGCCGATGGAGTCTCCGGGCGACCCTCGTAAGCGTTGTTCGTGCGCAGAAGCAGCATAAATAATTAAGCACGCGGCCGGAGAGCGGGATAACAACAGAGGGTAACCTTTGCGCTGCATCGATTCGTCGTAAGCAGAATCACGCTAGACTGTGTTGTGGCGTTCCATATTACTCTTGCTGATTCTTTGGTGCTTCTGAAGTCGTCGTCGTTCAGTTGCGTCTTACATGTGCTGGGTTAGTACAATATTTTTAGTGGATATTCATAATGTCAGACTAAACGTTCGGGAATAAGCGATCGCCATGTATGCGGCGGCGTGCGATTATATGCGCCGTCTAGTGCGGCCGCGCACGGGTGTTTAAATTCCGCGCGTGCACGCATGCCTCCTGCATAGTAGGACAGGCATAAGACAGACGTCGCTGCGCAAGAAAAGATGCCTCTGGGGAGAGCGAAGAAGGGAAGAGCCATGTACAGAGGCACAGCGACGAGAGGGCGAACGAAGGAGGAAGAGAGCAAAGGGAAAGCTGGGCGGCCGGCGGCGCGTGGACATTATCGGCCCGAGCAAAAGATTTTTTCTGGGCCACAGTCGGCGCTCCTCTTTATATCTTGCTCCGTGGTCACTCCTCTCTCCCCTTGACAGTCAAGACTTGTCCCTGGGGATTGACGGATCCCACTCCACCTAATGTAACGAAATCTCCTCCTTAACTCTTTCGCTACCGCGCCCATCAAAATCGATCAATTTGATCGATAATTTTGGGAGCGCCTTTTCATAGCGTTCCAAGCGTTTCTTGAACAAGTAAAGCTGTTCGGAGTTAGATCAGAAAATGGGCTTTCAAAATCAGTTTTGTTTTCATTTTTGCAACGGAAACGTGATTTTTGACACGCTTTTGAATCACCTGGGTGTGGAAAAGGGGCGTAGTCATCGCGCGTCACGGCTACCAACGAAGAATGCGTGCAACTCGTAATTACTCTGCACCAGCGCTTGTTTTTTGCTATCAGGGCGTGAATGGGGAACTAGCAAATGATTTTCAATCGTCAGGTTCGCGCTCTGACAGTAATAATCCCAGAAATCGGCTGAAAATGTCAAGCAGTGCCTGGTTGCAAAGCTACTTTATGATTTTAGGCAGTTTTATTGCCTTTGCGCACATTGTTCTAAGTACTGTGGTAGTTATACTTACCCCAGGACCATTCGCAAACAGTTTACAACAGTTTCGGTTTCGTTTCTGCATCGCGAAACTCATATTTAGCGCTACTACGCAGCTACCCAACTTCAAGGCTACCTTCCATGGCGCCTGAAGCGTCCGCGACTGATCCTCGAACAAAGCACGACGCTCCTGATTTCCCCCCACCCTAACCCGATTTCTGCAATAAGAACTTCAGATGCAAGTCAAAAGGTCACACCCAGTCGCCAGATATCTGTTCCGCCGAGGACAGCGCTTCAAACCGGCCTTACACTGCCAGCTGTTCGCCTTCCAGTTTCGTTTCCATGCGAGGGTATATCCGGGTGTCTAATGTTGCTGCTTAGTTGAACTGTCTATTCGGACGGAGTCTCTGATAAGTTTTTGTACTGTTTCATTTGAAAAATGTTAGGTGACGCTGCAATGGAGGAGGCTCGTTGTGCTGATCTTTTTCAGCGCGCAACTGCTACTCGGCCAAAGATCGCAGGGCACGATTCTAGCTCATTGTACCTCATTTTTGCGAGCAAGGCTACAATTGCGAGTAAGAAGATGATAATAAAGCTCAGCTTTATGTTTTGAGAGATAACTGACCGTGAACGACAACAAGCATCAGCCACGGAGTTCCGTGTCCAACTTCATGCATGTTTTTTTCCGCATCGCGTGCTTGTCCCAAATATTGTGCTCGCTGTAAATGCAAAGTCAGCCATTGACAAGATGTTCTTACGTTATGTGGGGGCAAATTGGTGCCTCTGATAATGACAAACCGCCAGATTTATTCCAGGAAACCACCCGAAATTGCACATTTTGAATTGGAGGTTGGGCTTCACCGCATGACACGAGCACTGTGCATGCTAACATTTTTTTTTATATCTGACAAACTGTTCCGCGCAAGTCCACATTTTTTCTAGGGCGTGTTTTTGAAATGTTTTCCTACAAAATGTATATTCTAATTTTTTTCTACTACCGGTGGTTTGATATACACAACTCCTTTTTTATCATTTTTTTCGACAACTTAAAAAATTTTGGTTTTGATATTTTTTTTACAACTATGATATATAAAAACCTTTAAAACCTGGTATTATTGGAAATGCCGTTAAATAATCTTCATTTTGTGCTCCTGCAATTAGTGCCTAACCAATTTTTTAGAACGAAAAAAATGTTTTCTTGGACCCGTAAAATTAGTCAATTTTCCGGCGGTAGCGAAAGAGTCAACCTTAGTTGGTAGCCCATGCGAAGCTAGGTCCTCTTTTGATTGTCCCACTACTCCTCTATCCCAGCCGCTATTATTTTCATCGGGTCGTTATTTTCACGAATTTCACAACTTGAAAAATTTGCGGACTGTAGGTGCACACTGAAATTTTAAGTTTTAGTACTAAGCTTACTCTGCAGTCAGCAACTATTCTCTTGTTCTTTGTTGCACAGGTTACCCTGGATCATTTACGCGACAGATTTAACCCTGAGACAATGTGTGGAAGGGTAATGCAATTGTATGGAGTAGAGGCAGCAATATTAATGTTACCACCATGCCGTATGTCCCACAGATAAGCCAACTAAATGGCATGGAGGGGTTTATTCGTGGCTTTTAGGAGTATGGTGGGACAGCTATTGAGGGTTGTAGTACAATTACCATGTTCTGCTGACCTTCCCTGAAAGCGCTGGGGTCAAGGTCAGAGTTAGGAACACTTTTATCCTGGGAAAGCATCATTTTGTGGCAGCTTGCTCCAGATTGCCCTTGGGAGGGTGGCATGGCAAGAGTGCTTGGTGCAGTAGGGAGCTTCTTCTCTGAAAAGATTATCTAAAATGGCGATAGCGCCAACCAACCTTTTCTCAAGTCTTGATGCGCCGTTTGCTCCAAAAGTTGCATTGGCCTTCAAGTTTGCTAGATTTGCAGGTGCCGTCATAAGTAATCGGAACAAGGATTTGTGTATGTCACAAAATATTTGTCCTACTGGCGTTACAACAGCCATTACCGGTTTACAGGAAGCTTTCTCTGTTAGGGAGGACACCTTTAAACGTACACCAGTGCAGCCAGGCAGTTTCCGGAAGAAGAAATTCCTGTAAATTTAGGAGACCGTGTTCCAGTGACTTTTGACAGCACCTGTACACAGTAAAAATATAACGACACAAAAAAGGACATCTGGCCTGCAATGGCTGGCCTTCTGGTTTTCTGTTTCTGCCCCTGCCTTCTGGATTGCGAAGTGCTGCCCATGTTTGAAAATGTTTGGAGGATTATCGGATGATATAGAGCCAGAAGAGGTCACTGTGCCAGGTGGCGATTGCTGCAGGGTGCTTTTTGAATACATTCTATTACTGAAGTTTTTGCTTTAAAGGGGCCTTGCAGACAAAACGCTAGTTTGGTTCATTCGAAAGATTGCCTCATTAGAATCACACTGACACCACTCTTAACGTAAACTTCACTCAAATGAGCTACATAATTACGAAAAAAGGGAATGGCCATGCGACTCACTAGCTCATTTTCCGCACTAGAACACACGGCATCATATGCACAGCCATGTGGTTGGCTGAGGCGAGCAAAAGAAAATGCAAGTTACGCAGCGCTTACAAGCTTGCAGAACGAGCTATTTCATTTTATAGCAGTAAGAATGGTGGGGTAAACAATGGAAGTTATGAAAGTACACGATAACATGAAAGTACCAGTGCGTACTACTGTTGGTACTGTGCGCACTATGCTTGTTGTAGCTGCACAGCAGTCTGGCGCTTTGGGGTTGTCTCACATGACACTGGCCGACTGGCGTGAACGACATTGTCTTACGTGACCCTGTTTGTAGAGCATACCCCATGTTTCACGAAACGATTACTACCTACCGTAACAAAAACAAGCCAGGTGCAAATACGGTCAAACACAAAGCAAAGGTCTACAGCTGTTCTGCGCAGTGTGGTTTGTGCCTGCATATGTGGACCTTGTGTGCTCCAAAGAGGGTGTGCAGATCATGTGATCCTCGTGCAAGTAAATGGTGCCCTAGAGGGTGAACCAGAGGAGGAGGACGAGACATTGCAGGGCAGAAAGTGGCAGCAGTTGAGGCTGACAAACGTCGGTAAGACCACCTTACGGTATTGTGAGAACAGGAAAACTTGCTAAGTGAAAACTTACTTTACCTACAAAAGTTGGGAAGGAAGCTAATACAATCTGCAGTTTGTAAAACTACTAGGAATGTCTTTAATCTTTAAGCCAGTGAGCATTTTCTTGTCGACTTGTCCAAATATGCTTTGATGCTGGTGTATAATAGAGTGGTGTAGTCTGACCCCACCGTGTGTTTTAGAATTTAAGCGTGGAGCACTTTAGGGGCCCGGAATGATGTCTATCCAATGTCGTTTGGCGTCACACAAGTCAAATGACGCATACTCACTTGTGCAGATTGGCCAAGAAGAATTTGTTTTAGTCGTGAAAAACAGTTAGGTAAGACACAGTGGGGAGTAAGTTCAAGAGGGAGCAAAAAAGAAAGAGGAGTGGGAAAACAAACTAAAAGTCAACCTGATCCCAATAGGGCTAGCATGGCAGAAGAGCTATCTCTGCAGCAAATGGGTAGATGGCGTGACACACATCCCTATGGTAGTGGCCCAGCTTCTTCGGACCCCTGACAGACCGAAACACTGGAAGAGACAATGGAAGTCCTAGGTGTTGCAGGCGTGTCTCCGGCAGCCTTCCCCGATGATTGCTGTGGTACCTCGCTTTGCAGAGCACAGCCATGTTGGAGACTGGCCAGAAATCGGGCAATTTGAGGGGTTGTTGCACCCGAGTTAATTGAAGCAGATAAACAAATGCAAAAGACAGAAGCAGAAAACCTAAACACCGAAAAAGAAAAGCAACTCACACAAAATTAAAAGCAAAACACAGACAAACAAAAGCAAAACAAATAAGCAGAAGTTAAACACAAGGCACTCACAAAAATAACGCAAGGGAAGCACTGCAAATTATTGCTCCATACTTCCGACAGCTTTCACGTTGAGTGAAACTGCATCAATTTTTTTTGTTTGTTTGTTTGCAAGAGACCTTGGTTATAAGACATGTTTCCCAGGTCCCTTGAGTGTCCCTTGTAACAAGGTTTTGCTGCACCTTTTCAGGCAACGCAGAGACTATGTGAACATCCACCTACCTTGGGCCCTGCGGGTTGGATTTGGTGCGAAGAACCTAATGTGTGTCTACTACGAGAAGTACTGGGAAGTGCCCCTGCCTGAGATGCACCACAGCCTGGGCATCGAGCCCTTTCCCAGGCACTCGTGACACAGGTACATGAGCTGCTGCTCACCAACAGGGTGACCACTCCAGTCCTCGTAACATACCTGGATGCCTTAGTTCGAGCAATGATTGCTGCAACCCAGCCATTTGGGTGCCTTTCCTATCTTTGATTTCCAGTCGTGGAGGCTGAATTCTGATGGGCGTGAAGTACAAAAAGCTCAAGGTTTCGGCCAGTGTTGCAGGACCCCGAATGGTCTTACCTTTCCCTCTATTTAGTTCTGCTTTCAAGCTCATGCTAGATGTAGAAGGTAAACACTAAACGAGAAATCTACTATTCTTGCGCACAGCCTGCTCTATACATCATCAACAAAACACACATGCACACACACATGCATGGGTGGGTTTGCTGCGGGTGGATATTTCTTGTTTTTCCCTCCATATTTTTCTCGACTTCTCCTGTTGGGTTACGACAGGATTATGCTCCTGAAACGGCGAGGCATTATCGTGGACTTGTGTTGGAGGATGTGTTGAGTGCTTACATATACTCCACAACAAACTTTTGGCCAACAATATTGGCCTTCGACAATTTGCTACTATTGCGATACAGTAAGTATCTACTGTGGGAAAAAACCAACCGTGCTGTCGTGATCAGAAGGGTGCATACACTCTGAGAATTTGTCTGAGCTGTTCCCTCCGTAAAGTCTTCCTGTTTTAGAAAATTACTGCGACAAAGCTTGTGGCTTTATAAAACAGATTGCAGTTCGGGACACCGAGTTTCCAAGATCGCAACTCGTATGAGGCCTAGCAGCGGTGCTGCTTCAAGAGCATGACGGCATTCTTTGACCGGTAGCATTTGCCAGTAGGTCGTTGACACCAGCAGAGCGTAACTACTCCATGACACAGAAGGGGTGCCCAGGGATAGTTTTTGCACTGCACCAATTCGGCTTTGACATCTACGGAGTTGGGTTCGGGGTAGAGACGGACCACATGGCACTCAGTTGGCTCAGGCAATTACGCAAACCTTCTGGTCGTCCTGCACGATCGGCACTCAAACTGCAGCGCTACAACTTCACAGTCCGCTACAGGAAGGGTAGCACGGACATGGGGGCTGAGGCCTTGTTGAGGGCCCCACTTGCTTACCCGGATATTCCTGTGGCGCAGCACGCGACTGGGCCTGTAGCTTCATGCTTGAATGGCCCTATTGGTGTGAACCCCGAAGGGAAGGCAGCCCCCATGCTGCAAACGCCGGGCGAGAGTGCATATGTGGTGGGCCCCATTTCGTCCACCGGTATCGTGTTCAGCAGATCAGAGCTCCTACAAGTTCAGCAGAATGATCCGTTTTGTCAACAAATCGTTGACGGGCTCAGGGAAGAGCTGAGCTCCCAGAGTGAGCGAGGTGGCGCAGCTACCAGGCATCCGGTAACGGCTCGTATTGCTGTCGGTGCCAAGTGCAATGCAGCTTGTACTGCTGCAGGCACATTGGATTCGTATCTGCTGGAGGCTGATGGACTCTTGCTGAGATACATCTCATCCGAAGAGGCTCCCCATGAGAGCTTCAAGGTGGTGATCCTCTGCAGTCTATGGAAGGCTACTTTGCAGTACTTCCATGACTCGCGGTTGGCCGGGCATGTGAGTGGCCCAAAAACTTTAAATCTTAAGCTGCCACTCCGCTACCTGGCCAGACATGAAACGAGACGCTCTCCACTATTTTCGTTCGTGCGACACGTGCCAACTTGTGAAGCCCAGAGGAGGCAAACCCCCCGGTTTGTTGCAGCCTATCCACAGCCAGCAGCCATGGCAACTTGTGGCTTGCGACATCATGGGACCTTTTCCCAGAAGCCGAAAGGGTCTCATGTACTTCCTGGCACCTGCTGTGCGAAAGCTCACGGCATGTGTAATTAAGGGGCAAGTTGAATGAAGTTTTCACCTGCTTTGGCTTTCCAGCGAAGTTGATTATGGACAACGTGTCCTACTTCAGGGCCAAGGCATTCGTTAATACGTGTGCTGCCATTGGCATTAAGCACTGAGAAACGACAATGTACCACCCCCAGGTCAGTCCTACTGAGCGGCTAAACGTGCTTACATTCTGGCACCCATTGTGCCAGAATGTGGGCACGTTGGGTTCCAGAATATGGGATTCGTGGCTATAAATAGACTCTATTACCCAGCTAGCAAGCTAGAACATGAGAACTAAAGCCACAATTCCCACCGCGACATCGTGGGGACGCCGCTCGTTTATTTTACTCACTGGGAGGTGCCAAGGATGCGCTCAGAGCCAGGCAATGCCGACAAACCATGCTTTATGCTTGGTCATAATATGGAACACGCACTGGCACAGACAGGCTGTCCTGAGCTTGGGTGGGAGACGGAGTCTCCACGAGCTTGGTAAGCCGTCCGTGGCCGCCAACTCGGTTCATCCCGTAGTGCGGGACTTGCCTCATCTCGGGGTCGAGGAACATCAGCTCCTTTGTCCGACCCGCACGGTTCCATGCCGCCACAGAAAAGCGGAGAAATCCTGCTTTCTGACGTCACCTCGGTTGGGAGAGAAGGGTCTTCAGAGGGGGAGGAAGGGGCCGGCACAGAAGCCGGCTGCTAGGGGGCCAGCACTCCACAGGCAGTGATCGCCGATAGGGAAGCGCACGTGCTTTGTTGCCGAGGCAGCATCCCCGTGTCGGCGGTGCCGGGCAGTTAGCCCTAATGGTGCTGTGTGGCCAGCATGGGGACCCACGTGGTCTCCACAAGTTTGGCCCTTGTTGTTTACAAACATGAAGCTCGTCTTTAGGCAGTGTGCAGCTTCATTGAAAGCATTCCTTCCGGCAGTATGAGTGTTGTCTTCACGGAGCATAGCAGATGGCTTTCTGCAGACCGTACCTTCTCCTCATTGTTTGCTTGCTCCACACATGCCACACGTTGTAGTTGCTTTCTTGAGAGTTGCAAGTTTTGCCACCTGCAGCAACTGTTTTTTTTTTTTTTTTTTTTTTGCAGAGTTTACTTTTTTTCTTGCTTTTTGAGCATTTTGCATCTACTGCAAAAAATTTTGTATGCTAAAGACCCATTATAATACGAGGTGTTTTTTGGGAACAGAAAAGGGAAGCAGTTTTCATCCGCATATAATGCGACTCGGGAACACTTACAGAGAGCATTTAGTATTTGCATTCCAGTTCACGTCTTATCATTCATTTCAGTGGCACAGTCTTCAGGAAGTCCCTCATTGGAGATCTTTTCATATAGAAAGTCATCTTCTGTCCCATCAGGTGCATTTCAGATGCTGCATTTCTGACAAGAGCGAATGACGAGCGCCTAAGGGATGCTGGTCCAAGTGTCCACAATCCTGTTACAAAGCGATGCTAGAGAGGCAAGTTTCAGAACCTCGATAGCTATGAAGTCAGGATCTCCCAACTTCATCCACTTCAAGTAGCAGCGCCTGCTAAAAGGCTTGTTAATGCAAACATCCCGTGGTTGCAACTGGGATGTCATTTCTTCCGGAATGATGACAAGTGTGGTGCAAGACTAGCGCACTAGTTATTTCACAGAGTCGACCAGGTGACAGCAAAAAGCATCCAACACAAATAGTGATGGGAACCCCACAGTACTCCAGGCCACCAACACCAGACAGAATTAATCCTGTCAAGTACCAGTGTCCAGTGACTCAGGTAGACATTCCAAGTCAGGGACGTTTCTGTGTCAGAACACCCCTAGAAATTTTCTGAGTGATGCATTTCCCCCCTCTGTCCCCATCTCAATTCAGCCCTTATTTTCGTTCACATTTTTCACACCCTGCATTGGTATATTATTATGAAAAAAAAAAGAATATAAATCAGAAAAGGATGTTTGCGTGCAGGCACTTTCCTTTTACGGTTTTTTTTTTTTTTTTTTTTTTTTTGAGGTGTATTACACATCCTGAAACATATTTCTAGCAATGCCACTGTTCCAAGATGCAGGTTCATTTTGTTATCCTTTGTCTGCCTTCTTTCGTTATTGAGTCGGAGTTGCTGACTGTGACAGAGGATGGCTGCCAAGGCGTGCTGGTGTGTTCTGGTAGCAGCGGCTCCTCGCATTACTTCTGCGATGCACCTTCCGGGTATTTCTGACCCCCTTGGGTTCACATGATAGGTGTGGTTTGTGTCAGCCAGCAGCTTTGGTGGTGGTACACTTGTGCTACAATAAGAGAAGCTCAAAGAAGTGTCAGGCTTTGCTCAGTGGGGCCAACATTACTTGTCTGCATGGCGTAAGTCAGGCTGCTGACACATTGTTTGCTGCATCCTGTACAAGTTGTATAATTTCTGTAAAACTCTGAGAAAGAAGTGTTCTCTTTATTGATGGCGCATGTAAAATGTTTTGATGGTCAGTTATAGTGCAGCCGCATGCTGCCTACCGTGTGGCACGTGCTAGTCGAGCTCCATCCAGCTTCTGTGCTGACCACAAAGGCTAATTACATAAAAGATCAAACGTGCATGTTCACTTTTAGTTTTAAAGTGAAGCTTTATATGTCTAAGATTCCGTGCATTTTTCTTGTGCTGGAACGAAAATTTCTTGGGGCAAAGCCAGCTTTGTGGCAAATGTTCAGCAGGAAACCGCTGTAACTCTTGTTTTATCAGAACTTGTTCAAAAACAACTGTGGGACAATTTGCTGCGAAGAGGGGTCTGTCATTATGCCGAGCTCTATTTACTTTTCATGATTACTTTGTTCACAGTGAAGTTGTAAATGTTACAGAATTGCCATCTGCTGTCAATTATACGGTCATCGATGGGCTAGTATGGTTACAGAAAAAAGCTCTCACTCTTGTTTCGTCATATGACAATGGGCTGCTAAAAATGGCTACTGTTACGTCGGTTTCATTTTCCGGTCTTAATTAGTTCGTTCACGATGAAATTGTAAACATCACAGAGTTTCTGTCTGCTATCAATACATGGGCGTCTGTGGTTACAGAAAATAGCTGTAACTTGCATTTTATGAAAACTTCCCCTACAAAAGCTAAGTGGCAGTTGGCCATTAAAACAACTCTATCATTGTATTGAGTCAGTTCACAATAAACTAACTCGTACCTTTGTTCAAGGTTTTGTGCTGCCTTTGTGTCATGTGCCAAACAATTACTCTGGTTATCCACCTTTACATACTGGAATGGCTCATGATTTTTTTATTTTTACCTATTATTATTATTATGATTATTCATCATCATCACCAGCCTGTCTACGCCCACTGCAGGGCAAAGGCTTCTCCCATTAATCTCCAATTATCCCTGTCGTGTGCTAAATGCGACCAATTTATCCCCGCAAACTTCTTGATCTCATCTGCCCATCTAACTTTCTGCCGCCCCCTGCAACGCTTGCCTTCTCTAGGGATCCACTCTGTTACCCTTCATGACCAGCGGTTATCTTGCCTTCGCATTACATGCCCTGCCCACGTCCATTTCTTGTTCTTAATTTCTACTAATATGTCCTTAACACACGTTTGTTCCCTGACCCACTTTGCTCTCTTCTTGCCCCTTAACGTTACACCTATCATCTCCTGTTCCATTGCCCTCTGAGTCTCAAATTTAAGTTGAACCCTCTTAGTCAGCCTCCAAGTTTCTGCCCCGTAGGTGAGTACCAGTAAGATGCAGCTGTCATACACTTTCTTCTTCAGCGACAATGGTAGGCTGCCATTCATTATCTGAGAATGCCTGCCGAATGCACTCCACCCCATTCTTATCCTTCTAATTATCTCTCCTCATGGTTGGGATCCAGGGTCACAACTTGGCCTAAGTAGATATATTCTTTTACCACTTCCACTGCCTCGCCACCTACAGTAAAGCCCGCTTATATCGAACATAGATATATCGAATTATTGCCTATATCGAACCCTTGTATAATTCTGGTAAAAATTACATGCATTTAAGACTTTTTATATCGAACGAGATTTTGCTCGCAATGGATATATCGAACTATCCCACGCGGGATTTTTTGCTCTGATGATGATGATTGCTATTGGTTCCCCTTTGTAGCGGGGTGATGACATGTCATCTTACCAAAAAGGACTAATATACCTATGTTTTACACTCTTGGTTTAATACTAGCGCTGCTTAGGGCAGGCACAAAAAGCTTATTAGGCACAAAATACTTTTTTTTTTTTCCTGTTACATGTGGTAACTGTCCTAGGCAATATTCCCCTCTCTGCTTTTCGCCCACCAGCATTCTAATCTTCTTTTCGTCCCCTCAACAGCCTTGAAGTTAACTTCCTCTGTACTGGCCTTAAATCCTAGGGCTTCTGAAAGCCGAATATTCCTTTCATGTAGATTTGGATGGATATCCTCACATTCTAACACTATGTGCCGGATAGTTTCTGTTCCTTTTCCGCAGACCACGCATACCCCATCATTTTGTGAATACTTCCCCACAAAACTCTTAGTTCGCAGGCAACCTGCTCTAGCCTCAAAAAGCAAAGCACTGCCCTGGGAATTATCTTAGAAATTTTCCTTTCTAATGTTCAATTTCTCAGCCCTGTACATCTCTAACGACGTTCCAGCTTCCATTTTTTCCCTCCATTTATTCGTTTCAATCTGCCTTGCCTCTTTTTTGGTTACCTTGGCTGTTTTGTATTCTCCACTGTTCTTTCCGTATTTTATCGTTAGCCTTCTAGTCTTTCTTAACCACTGCGTGTCCACGGTTTTCAATTATAGGTACCTAAAAACCTTGGCTGCCCACCTACGTTGATTTCAACCTCATCTCAAAGCATATTTTACTCTGTGCTTCTCTAACTTCAAACAACTCCCAGCCCATATCTCCCTGAACTGCTTCGTTAGTTGTTTTTCCATGCGCGCCTAAGGCCAAACGTCCTACCGTTCTCTGGTTTACTTCAAGGCCTGATAGAACGTCTGATTTTAAGCAGACGCAAGCCTTAGGCATGCGGCAGGCTTTCCCGCAATACATCGGTGCGCAGCGGTGGAGTGGGTGTCGCTTGCGACTCCCGCGTGAGCTCTGGCGCATCCAAACCGGCCGTGGCAGAGTGGACCAGCTCCACGCATGCATGCTGTTGGAGCCAAAAGTGCCACATTGGGCGCTGCGGGCTGCAACTTCAAGTCCGCACCACTCGCGGCCCCCACTTGCCCGGTTCGCTGGGTTCGCCGTTATTCGCTTGTATCCATGCTTGTCTCCGCTCTGTCGAAGATGCCGAGGACTCCGTACCGCTTCCGAGCACGAGCGAAGCTGTCGCTGCCGTGGCCCTGCTACGGCGATACTGCAGTGCCATTGAGGGCAGCAGTCTTGTGCTTGTCGACTGTTTAGATACCGTGGAGCAAGCAGCCACCAGCAATGCGTTGTGCTCCAAGAAGCAGGCTACACTCACGGAGTTCTTCCGCCCCAATAAGTTAATGTTTTCTTTCTGAGAAAGTGTCGTATCAATAGTGAACTGCAGGGTGGTAAGAGCTCAGTGTTAGCTCGTGACTCCGTCGGCAAGATTGCTCTCAGTAAGTTTTTTTTTTCTTCTTTACTTTCTATATCGAATTTTTGCTATATCGAACTAGTATTTTACAATCCTCGCGCTGTTCGATATAAGCAAGCTTTACTGTATCTCAAACTGCTGTGCTGACCGGAGGTTACTGATCATTACTTTAAGTTTTCCCTCTATTAATTTTCAGGCCCACGGTTCTACTCTGTTTGTCCAGTGCGGTAAGCATGCTTTGCAATTTGTCTCCCTAGTTAGTTAACAAGGCAACATCATCAGCAAATCTGAGGTTACTGAGGTATTCTCCATTAACCCTTACTCCCACCTGTTCCCAATCCAATGTTCTGAATACAGCGTAGACCGCTTATAACGCATGTCGCGGGAGCCGCAAAAATTCGCACTATAAGCGCTACTGCACTATAACCAAAACATGCACGAATTCAACCACATCACCACCTACCTCTCAAGTCATCAAATATTTATCATCACTCAAACGCGCAGCACTTAAAAACGAAGGCACGGTCTATATTTCGAATTATTTTTAACATCAGCCGCTGCTGCAGGGCAAAAGCGCAGTCTCACAAACGGCGAGCGCGGCTTTACTTCCGTGTTCTGAAAGACTATGGCTACGTTTTTAGCGTCTATGAACAGATTCCGCACGACGGGATAAGAACGCCAGCGGGTTTTTTTTTTTACCCCACCTTGTGTTCACGATGCCGAAGGCGGCTGCTTATCAGCGCACCGTACTGGTGGTGGAAATCTTCAGATTCCCGTGGATCCCATGTTCGGAAAGGGAAAGAGCGGTGGCTTATCTGCACAGTGTTTTAAAGCGTGAACCGCGGGGTAGATTTGGTATCGTGAAAACGTGCAGTGCACGTCAGCGTGGATACAACTGGCAAGATGTGGGCGGCGCGGTAAGAGGCGGCACCATGGCGTCGGCACTGGCCGGGAAGCAGTGCAGGCAGTTCCAGCGACCGCTTCTAACCGCTTGCTGAAATGCCGCACGGGGCGCAAGCGAAGATGCTCATGCAAGAAAAGAGCTATTAATGTGGGGAAAAAGTGGAATATAAACTGCCATCCACGCTGCTTGAGAAAGCGCCCATAAAAAAATACCGCGGTGGTAAGCCTAAACATCTCTGGCACGGCCAGCCAGCTGCTCAGAGCGCTTCGAATCTCCTGCCATTAGGTACGCGTCTCCCCATTAGTGCAAGTCGTCAGGCTCCTCCCACTGCCACGCGAAGAAGCCACGGCGAGCGCGGAATCGTCGACATGAGCACGAAAAAAACCAAAAAACTCACGCGCAACGCCGATGTGCACGACTCGTGCGCGAAAACGGGCCATGCAGTTCACGATTAATAAAAACAATTTGCCGCGCGTAAATGGGGAGTCTGTCGCTATCATCCGAGGGGCATCAAGCAAGGACAGTTGTGGCTATCACTTACGCACGAACTAAAGGGTGCCCATTTCTTTTTCTTTGGGTGTCTACGTTAGAGGAGGGCAAGGGGTGCACGCTTCGTCAGATGGCCGATTTCATCCCTTTTTCTTTTGCTACCCTAAAACGATGCCTCAGCTGTGCTTGTCAATCAGCAGACCCGCCGAAAAACCGCACTGTAAACGGTATTGTGCTTCGGCCAACCGCATCTTAAGCGGTATGCTTACACATTGAGTTGTATGGGAGGCAAACCGGTGCTCGCAAAAATTCGCATTATATCCGGTCCCGCACTATAAGCAGTTAGTTATAAATTGTCTACACTGTACTTGTAAACATGCTCTGAGTAACATTGGAGAGATTGTGTCTCCTTGTCTGGTGCCCTTCCTTATAGGTATTTTACTGCTCTCCTTATGGAGAATGGTGCTAGCTGTGGACCCACTATAAATATCCTCTAGTATTCTTACATAATGCTCGTCTACACCCTGGTTCCGTAGTGCCTGAATGACTGCTGAGGTTTCCACCGAGTCAGATGCTTTCTCATAGTCTAGTAAAGCTATTATAGGGGTTCAGTACACTCCGCGCACTTCTCAATCACCTGATTGATCGTGTGAATATGGTCCATTGTTGAATAGCCTTTACAAAACCCAGCTTGTTCTTTAGGTTGACTGAAATCTAAGGTGGCAGAAATTCTGGTTGCGATTACCTTGGTAAGTACCTTGTAGACGACTGACAGTAACCTGATCGGCCTGTAATTTTTCAAGTCCTTCATGTCACCTTTCTTATGGATTAGGATGATGTTCGCGTTCTTCCAAGATTCCGGTACACTTGCGGTCATTAGGCATTGCGTGTACAGGTTTGCCAGTTTTACTAGTACAATTTGCCCGCCATCCTTCAAGAGGTCTGCTGTTATCTGATCCTTACCAGGTGCTTTGCCCCCTTTCATTTTTTCCAAAGCCTTCTTTATTTCTTCTGTCGTTACTGTTGGGATGTCTATCTCCTCTGAACTACTTTCTCGTTCGGCATTATCCTGGATATCCCGGCTACTGTACAGATCCCTATAGAACTCCTCGGCTGCTATGACTAGTTTATCCCTATTTTTGATGACATTGCCTTGCTTGTCTTTAAGTGCATACATCTAATTTCTCCCCACGCCTAGACGCCTCTTCATTGCTTTCAGGCTACCTCCGTTCTTTACAGTGTATTCGATCCTCTCCATAATATACTTCCGTATGTCAGCTGTCTTACGTTTATTGATTAACTTCGAAAGCTCCGCTAGTTCTATTCTGTCAGCTGGGGTGGAGATTGTCATGCTTTGCCGTTTCCTAATTAGATCTTTCTTTCTCCTGGGGAAGTTTACCAGTATTCTGTCTAGCCATCGTGCCCCCGACTTCTACTGCTTATTGTGATAATATTATAAAGCAAAGCTTTATATGGCTAGGCGAAAGGACAATCCGGTGGTCCTGTGTTTGCAGGAAACTCCCCCGGCGCAACCCAATGGAAAAACCATGTTGGAGAGGAGTTAGAAGTAAGGGGAGAGTCTGGGTTTATGTGGGTTAGAAGTAAGGAAGGCTGGGTTTATCACAGTGGAGCATGGGCCCAGCGAGCTACTGCGTAAGGCACAGCTCAAGCGGTAATGGTGGGGGCTGTGAGCAGGGCTGCGTCAACGTGGCAAAGTTCAATTCCCAGTCGCAGCGGCCGCTTTTCTGATGGAGGCGCAAAGCGAAAACGCCTGTGTGTTCGAGATTTTGGCGCATGTTAAAGATCCCCAGGTGGTCAATAATCCAGAGCCCTCCACTACAGCGTGCCTCATAGCCCAGATGTAGCGTCGTCTCGTTAAACTCCATAATCAATCAATCAATCAGTCAATGTGGCAAATACCAGCCGCACGTTACTTCGATATGAGTAGGCCATGCGTCATATGGAAAACACTGCCTGTATGTTACCGCTTCGCTGGTTAACCATTTTTGTGGCGTGCATGGGTGCATTTTTTATTGTTATTATTGTTGTTGTGTTCTGGTTATGTTGACGTCAGTTACTAGCCCGAAAGGGATCTCTCTTCTTTTTGAATGCATATATGTTGCGAGAAGGAAATTCTTAAATGTAGTGCAAATGATGGGCCAGTTTCGGAAGCTGCAGTTTTTTACAAGTTAGTGGCTTCGTGCAGGGCACTACATCATGATGCTTATGTCAGTCAGCATTGAGCAAGTTTTGGCATCCTTCAACGAACAAAAATTCTGACGTCGGTCCAAAGTAAAGAACGTCTTGAATTGCCACTCCGGCCGTGCACCAGCCAAATGAACCACGTGTTGAGCACCGGCAGTACGCAGACGAAGGCCAGGTACCGGAGTCCAGATTGTGCTAGATAGATTGTTGCTCTATTTGATGCACCCATCTCAATATTTGCATCAGTGACCAACTTCTAAGTGATAGGCAGTGTTGGAGAGGCAGTGTGGGAGAAAAAGTTTAGTTTGTTTCCACTCTAGCAATGTAAATTATTTTTGCCATTTTTAGTTCTTGCGTTATTTTGTTCTTTTTGTAGTTTTTGTGACACCCAGTGTAACCTCCTTACCCTATGTAATACCCTGCCCAGAGGGCCTTTTAGAGTTTTTTTTTTTTTTTTTGAAATAAAATAAAAATGAAATATTCCTAAAATGCATCTGCAAGGTATGGCTCCTCTAGCAAAAATATAAATATGAATGTACTATTGATGCTTAACAAAAAGCATAGTAATAAATGAAAATAAATGAAAAAAAAATAGGCTGCTCTTGATATTTTTTACTCGGCAGAATGAGAGTCCTCAAGGCGTCTTTTTGTACTTAAATATGATAGGCTAAACTTGTGCATCACAAGACACGTCTCCGTGCCACGGGCTACATGCACCTTTCCTGACTCTGTGCACTTGGAACAGAGCGTCAGTTTCTCTTTTGTGGTGACCCTGAAGATGGTTCAATATTTTATTGCTGTCTTCAAGAGGAGGCTATTGTTCAGTGTTGGATTGAAGATATGCTTGTTTGTGATGCACTGCTGTGGTCAAGACCTGCGGGAAAGCACTTATGGGTGGTACTTTTCTTGTAACAAAAGCACGGAGTCGAGGGACGAGATAGAAGAGGATGGGGAAGGAAGAAAGCTGGTAAGTAAAAACCAGCCTAACCTTCAGTTTTGTTACCGCAGGATACTTGCGAATTGTCAAACTCTGGAACTGTTATTGAAGCAAATACTGAATGATGTATTATTTGTTTAAGTATCTGAACAAATATAATGTGAAAGCATTGAAAAGCCCATTGAGCAAAACAGCAGCTGTCCAGTGTCTGTAGCAGGGAAACGTCTCCTAAAATGCCCAATGGTGTAAAGATAAAAGGAATTGAGTTGAACAAAACATTGGTAAAACTTGGGACTGGATAGGAATTGAACCCTGGGCACATGGAGTGAAAGTTGAGCATTCATCACTAACACCACAACGGCTCATTGGCTGGAGCTGACTAAGCGTAAACCTAATGAATGTGCCACGACCTCCGACTTGGAAAACGGGCTACGTTTTCCAAGTCTAAGATTACGTGTGTTTATTTTAATGCTCAACTTTAAAGTAACCACACATTACGGCTGATTGTAGGCACAACAACATATCCAGTGAGGTGGATTGGCCAGTGATGATGACAGCTGCTGTCAGAAGGTCACAGCTGTTTTACAAGTTCCCATTTGGCTGCGGTATCAACATACCCACCCACAATTCTCCCATATCCACTCAAGGAGATTGGCCAGGGATGTTAGCTGCCGCCAGGGGCTCATGGCCTAACCAACCAAGGTTCTCATGTACCCACTCAGTGGGCTTGGCCAGTGACAATCAGGGCTGCTGTCAGGGGCTCGTGGCCAATTCACCAGTTCCTGCCGATTGCAACGTCAACATATTCACCCGAAAGAGCTCTCTGCAGCATTCAGTTGGCCTTTAATGCTTCTGCATTCACAACTTCTCGGTAGTGCTTAGGGGCCCTCTGACTATTTCGCAGATGCCTTACATGTAAATATTGGTTGTCGCAACAGTGGTGGATTGCCCGTGACACAAATGCGTGGTACCTGAAAGAAGTTGTAGTCCTCAAGAGTGGAGCTGGCGGTCGCTCGGCGGTTGTGCTGCTGAGCCCAAGGACGCATGTTCAATCCCAGCCGCGGTGGCTGCTTTACCAGTGGAGGTGGAAAGCGAAAGTGCGCGTGTGTCGAGATTTTGGTGCTCATGAAAGATCTCCTGCAGGTGGTCAAAATTAATCCGGAACCCTCCACTACGGCGTGCCTCATAAGCCAGGTGCAGCTTTGGCGCGTTGTGCAGCTTTGGCGCGTTAAACCCCACAATCACAATCACTATGAGGGGTGAATGCTTACAAGATGTGGTAATGAACCTGACAAAATGGTTCATGAATATTTGCCACATTTATCTGGCAATCAGAAATTTTATTTGAAGCACCATTTGAAGCTTTGACCAAGGCCAAATGCCATGGATACATTGTTGTAGTGCATGGAGGAAAGAAAAGCTTAGGAGAGGCCCTGACGTCACCTCTACTGAAGCCGGAAAACCTTTTGTGCTTGTATTTTACTCATGCGCGCCAGCTCCTCTGCCTTGGCTCACTCCATAATCATCTGCCCCGTCAGTGCCTTTCCTCTAGTGCCTTCCTTTCTTCTTTCTTCGCCTATCCATTCTTCTAGATGCTGGGAAATGCAGACGTGCCCTCAAAACACAAATGCAAAGCAAGTTAAAGCGGCGCTCATGGCTTGTATGACCATGCAGCAGGACCTCATGGGGGAAAAAAAAAAGACTAAATAAAGACTGTGCCTCTGTTTTTAAGTGGAGTTTGAGTGATCATAAACAGAGAATGATTGAAAGGTAGGTTGCGGTGGGGTTGGATTCACACGTTTCGTACCGCTTATAGTGTAGATTTTCGCGGCCGCTGCGACGTATGTTATAAGCGGTCTACACTATTATTTCAATTAACAGTGCTGCTGGAGATGTTGTTCACAGTTCATGTATTATCACTGTGATGTTTTTCTGAACGTCGATGACAGCTCTGCTAGTCCTGTGGATCCTGTTATAGCCTTTTATCGTTACGTTGGTACTTACTTCTTGTAGGCACAGTCGTCTGGTCGAATCAGTGCAGTGTCGATTGGGTGGTCCAGTTGCAATTTCTTTTTGTTCAGGCCGCGGCAATTCCACCGCCAAATTTCGAGGCGTTCTTGCTGTCTGGGCTCCTTATTCCGCATCTTTATCAGATTCTTCTGTGTTTGTGGCAGAGTGTTCTACGTCCCTATCCAGCGCTTGGTTCTTGCCGTTGTGTTGGTGCCGTTGTGATCGTTGTTTCCTTTTTGCCGTTCCCCAAACGTTTGAGTGAACTGCCTGTCATGTTGTTCTGTAAGTGCGATATCTGTGTTAGTAGGGCTTTTTGCATGTTCATGAGGAACTCTCCAAAAGCGACAGGGTCTTGCAATGCTTGTTGTGTTATCGGTGTTATTGACGCAGTTTTCTCCATTGTAAGGTCCTTTTGCTGTATGTTAGTGGCTGCTGAGATTCGCTGGTGTTTCGCTTCATTGAGTTGCTTCCTCAGTGAGCTTATCTCTTCATTTTGCCTCTTCATTTGTGAGTACTTGAATTGTTTGTTGTCAGTGCATGCGCTGCCATCCTTCATAAAGCTATTGAACTTTGCAGTTGCTATAAATGTCAGTGAATGTTTAGGAAAATGAAAAGATTGTTCCTACTTGAATAAGTTGTTCAGTGTTTTTTTGGGGAAGAAATTGATAGTAAATGGATCAAAAACTTAGAAACTGTGATGCCAAAATGGGCTGCACAGTACTTCTGAACGGTGACAATTGCAGGGAAAAAAACATTTTTGCTAAAAGATGTAGAGCACTGCAGTGTTAAAAAAACATCCGAGGTCTGAAAAAGGCCACAACTTGTGGTCTAGCATCCTATGGGAGCTGGGCAATAAAGGACCAATATGTTAGCCAAGTGTTTCTTGAGCTGAGGACTTCTTGTGATTAATAATATATAGTTACCCGGGTGAGAGTCTGGAAAACTTCCTTTCTCTTGTTTCATTTCCTGTGATATTTAAAATATCTAACATGGGGCTGCTGTTAGCAGTCTGAGTGGACGAAGACGAAAAAGAAAATTTCTTGCAAATTCTGCTCCTAGTCCTGTATAGCAGATGCATAGACTGAACAGGTTATCTGTAGAGTGCTGCCGCATTTCATGGACCGTAACGTTTCATGTTATGCTGCGCCGAAGCTTGTGTCACACTTTCTGTGAATTGCACTTTTGCAGAACCTACATGGTGTGCTGGTTCCCTTAATGCTGCTCCCCTCAATGCTGCTCCCCTCATTTTTTTTTGTTAGTGAATGTATTTCTTGAGGGGGGTGATGAAGTTAAGGATGCTTTTTTTATTTACCTGTTTCTTATCTGCAGGAATTGACCTGAGAGAAGCCTTGTTACCAGAAAGTATGTTACGTGGAAATTGCTTCGAAACGAATGAGGAGAATAAAAACCGTGGCAAGTGGTTCAAAAGGCACACACTTCTTTATTCACCATTGTGCCACTGCTAACTGGAGAGTGTCTCCTATGTGGAATCTCCTAAGTCATTAAAGGATTTTTAATTGAACCATGGAAAGCCTGCTTGAATCATTTTTCACCTTTTGTGGCACTTTATGTCCCTCTTCCTGTTGGAAGTTTCCAACATAAAATAATTACCACGTAAGTGCGCTGTGTTGCCATTTTTTGAACTGCATTGTTGCAAGTGTAGACAAGCTTCAAAATGAGTCGTCATGCCGGTGCACATGCTTAAGCTTTAGGTGTTATGGTGTAGGCAAAAAGAGGGCTGAAGGCGTCCGAGGATTTAGTTTTCGTCATTGGCAAGTCTCTGGCTGATAGCATTGCGATGTGGTGAGACTGTACCTGCAGAAGTCTTGACATAGTTTTCACTTGTGGTGAGCACAAAAACAAAAGGAACCAAACATGATTAGAGTTGCTAATGCTGGCGTGGGGTTTTATTTTCTACCATTGCCAAGATGGTTGGTGTGGTAGACCTGCATGTGCATGTGACGTGGAAGCCAAATCCCTTGGCAGGTACCAAATTCTTTGAGTAGAGTAATAGAGGAGCGGCGACTCTGCCACAAGGTAGCACTGCTGCTCTGCACTTTTGCGACCACACCGACGTTGCACGGCTGTGTCCTGTCTGCTTTTGCTGCTTCCTCACCGTATGCCCTTGTTTGTGCTTTTGAAAAGGTGCAGAATTAAAAAGCAGTCGAAAAAAGTGAGTGTGGGCAATGTGAGTGCATGCATAGCGGACAATAGGTGCGCACTCACTGCTGCCGCACCTCCTCGAATGCGGCAAAAATCAGCCACACAGGAGCACCACTGGTGGGCTTGCCACTGATTGGAGCCAGGCAACGCCATCAGGCAATGTGGGCGTTCCAGTCTGGCCGTGGCCAAAACTGATGTGGCCTCCATCCGCTTGCGACACTATCCAGTTTCGTAGTTCACCCTAACCGTGGCTGCAACATCCTATCCCATTCACCCCCTCCTAAAGGTTGATTGTGATGCTGTCAAGAGTTAGTTTCTTGGCTAAACTCCTCCCTTGATGACAGTGACAGTAGTGGTGGAAGACATTTATTTGAGCCAAAATAAAATATGAGGGATGCTGAGAAAGAATGTGAAGGTGAAAGCCCAGTTGGACCTTCTGTTGATCTGGTGTAGAACTTTGTGGCCATGCCCATCACCACTTGACCAGCCTCCTGGAAAGCACCCTCAGAAGCTCGTTCCGCTCGCTTGCCATTGCCAGGAGCCACCTGTTCGACGCATCGGTGCCTTCTACCGCCTACCCTCCTACCCTCGGGAGGGTAGGCAGCCGCCTACCCTCCTTTGGCACTGCTGCTTCCCTTTCCCACTGTGCTGCATTGCCCTTTCTCAGAGCCCTCTTTCTACCCTTATCCGGCACTGTTTCCCTTTCTTGGTGAACGATCGGCGGTTCACGCTCTGATTTTCTGTGCAACACTGTACTTCACAACAAGTTTTCATACCTACCATGTTCCATGAAACTATGCGAGGCTTTTTGCCTTAAAAAAATTAAAGGTGCATGGACCTGATTGACCATGTATTCTTGGTCTTCAAGCCGTAAGCTTCGCCACTGTTCTGGGTAACGGGAGTGAGGAGGGTGTAACTGGTGGGAACGTTCACATACCAGGTGGTACGTAGATCACAGGAAGGGCATTTGTAAGGGGTATGTGGGGGAAGACGGTGGTATTGTGGAATGTGTGGGTTTGGGGCCGTCACCTAGTGCACGCATCTGGCAGGCTGAGTGACGGGGTGAGAAGGCTTAGTGTAGACTAGACTGGCTGTAGTGGTAAAGGATTTCACTGATGGGGAGCATTTTTTTATGTACAGGGTGAGCTACGCTGTTATCTCTCCCATAATGCAGAGCAAACAAGTGTGGCTGCACTAATACGGAAAATTTTGATTCGGTAAAAATTCCTCACCTACATCTCCAAAATGCGTGAGCACAAACTATGATACCGTGGGGCAATTGAAAGCATTACAGTGCTTCTCATCTAACCCAGATGCCGTGAACATGCAAAAGGTTGGAGTCTGAAAAGCTGCGCTTCAAAAAACCAGTAGGCTGTCATCAGGGCCATTCATGCCAACACGTGGCACATTTTTTTAATAATGAGTCTTAAAAGAGTAAGTCAATCTCACTCAGTTCCCGTGCGGACAGTCGCTTGCAGGTGGTCCCTGCAACTCGAGCTGCTGCTGCAGTTCGATGATCTTGTACACGACGACGCTCGCCTCCTCAGCGTTTTCTTTCTTGCAGCGATGGCATAGGTTTATGATGCAATGCAGAATCGAGTCGTACTTGGCCAGCTCTTCAGTCACAACCTTGACAAGCTCTTTAAGTTTCCTCACTTCGTCCCGGAACTCGGGCATCGGACCTCGTCCTGGTGCGGGGACAGTTAGCTGGTGCTGGCGGGCCGGGCACTCTGTGTCCCGTTCCTCGCGTCTCGTGGCCGTAGTCCCTCTGTTCACTGTTCAGCGGCACCTTGGCCCTGCTCGGGAGCCTCGGCTGCGCATGCCCCGCCGGCGGCGTCGGCCTCACGGTCGGCGAGCGTCTCGTCGAAGAGGCGCTTGAACCACTGGAGAAGTTCGTAGTGGTCCCGGAAGCGGCCAGCGACCTGCAGGCTTTCGATGCGGAATTCTTGGCGAATGCGCGCGCCTTATCCAGGCCTTGTTGCAGGAGCTTAAAGTTCTGCACACAGTCGAGATCCCGCGTCGTCCCACGTCTCGTCTTACCGAGTGGCAGGCTCCCCGAGCACAGCTTGCAAAGGAGCCGGCAGTAGGCCTCTCCGTTGCTGAGGTACAGTACACCATAGCTGAGGTCATCGAAGCTCGTAGCGATAAGTTGATCGCGGGTAATGTCGCCGCCTGCTGCGCACACGCTGAACCGACGCAACGATGGGGCCGCGGGACGGGACATCCTTCTACCAGAACGTTTACGAGTATACTCCTTCGAAAATGCTCGCGGGGCACAGAAGCTCGAGCTCCCGGTATTTTTAGGGGCGAAGCTCCTTAAGTCATGGGTCTGTCCATCCCTTGTGTCTCGTGGTACGTGACCGCCGCATGCTTTCGGAGATGTCGCAAAGTGGGCCGCGTTGCACGCGCAAGAACCGGCTGCAACCGGCAGCGCAAACTCGGCACCGGGAGCGCGAGCTTGTCTGTTCGCCAACGGAGGCGCGAGCGCACGTGCACTGCGAGGGGGAGATCACGCAAGAGATCACGCCACGAACGCAGGCAGTCGTTCTCGGAGATCGAACGAGACGCAAGGACCTTTGCTCGTTTCCTCTCGTCTTGTTCGGGCACAAGTTCGCCCTAAATAAAAGTTATTTCTTTACCGTTGTGTCCCATCCTACGTGACAAATTGTGGTGGAGGTGCGGGGTAGTCCTCGATGGCGCGGGGTCTTTCACCAGGTCTGGGCCTGGGAGCATTGACTCCGAAAATAAAAGTTGATTTGTACAATGTACGCACACAGTCTTACGTCTTTCTTAATGATGTAATGGGTGAACTTTCACGGGAGAGTTACGGTTACCGATGATCTCCCCCTCTCGAGCTTCGCCCCACTTATCATCATTCATTCCGTGAATATGGCGTGATTTTTTTTGTCTGGCGATGATGATAATGACCGTTATGGGGATGATGATGAGACAAAGGCGCCACGCACCAGCTATTGCGGTGAGCGCTACCACGGGCGGCGCTGCGAAGCGTGTCTCCGTTGAGTTCCTGTATATAGCTCCCGCAGCTACCTGCGGGAGCTATATACAGGAACTCTATGTCTCCGGAACTTCAGCTTGGGGATTTTCGCATTTATCGTCTGCTTCACGCGGGCTCGCTCTCCGTGCTGTTTCTTTGTGCTTGGTTTACTTTTGATTCCTGCCCGCGCCATATACATTTTGCGTGTGCGTAACTTTTTGTTATAATAAAAGACTTAAAATCGCATACACTAGCTCAAGGCGCGGTTTAAAGTGCAGTTTTTGATACCGCGCCGGAAGAAATGCATTGCCGACGTCGCTCCATTCCTTGCGAAGCCGGTCCTGTGCATAGCGCGAAGAGTCGGAGCTAGGCGTCAGCTCCTGCATTCAGCAATATTTCGCGCAAAGGGGAGAGCCAGCTGCTAATAACCGACAACTGCGAAAATGGAAGACAAAAACAAATTCTCGGCCTTCGGGGTTGCCGGCTTGCAGAAGGCAATACGATTCTCGGTAATCGTATGTATACGCAGATTGTAAACAGTTTTTGTAACCTTCCCGAGCGCTGTGGAGTGTTTTATCGCATCAATTGACGTTGCCATGGCATGTGAGTATGCCGACATGCACTATTGGCGCAAGAAACCCAGGTTGAGTTCCAAATAACCTACTGTGTGTATAGGCGCTTGCTGGTCTAATAAGTATGGAGGTTAATTGAGCAAAGCATTAGCAATTGAGCACGATACCAATAACATGGTCGGTTCAAGCTTGGAGGCTGTGCTGGGCAAGGCGCCATAACCGCTTCATCCACAAAGCAATCATGGTTTCAAGAAACACCGTAGGAGGAGGAGGGGAAGGAGAAAGTTTAATAACCCATCCGTTGTGACTGCGGTCTCGGGACCCATTTTTCGTTACAGCTTTTCTGTCCTTATAAAAAGCCAGCGCGGCGTGTAAATAGTCAGTACGGAGAGGAGCTAGTGCTAGTCGTTTTCCATCATTTCTGCAGGTGCGCCGCCACCCAAGCAACCACCAGACATTCCGTCGGCCGTCCAGCGTACGTCCATTCCGGTTCTAGCGGACATCTGCGAGACGTCCGTTTCAGAGCCGATGGACATACCATGTACGTCCGTGGGACGTCCGAATTTATCATTTCCGTACGTCCTTTCGGGCGTCCGAAATCGGATGTATTTTGGATGTTCAGTAAAAATTTACAGAATCACAAATGTTTCTTTAACGAGAAGGATATGCTCGTACAACGAATACTACACTGCGCAACACCAACGCACTACGGGGGAGACAAGTATACATAAACACGGTGAAATTGCTTCTTTTTTCTTTATTGCCAATCTCCGACAGCAACACAAGACACCCGGTACAATGACAAATAAAAATCACCGTAATGCCACCATGCCCCCAGGGCCCGTGTTGTCATTTAAAATTCTGTAAGCGCAGTTAGGGGTTAAATTTTTGACAACCACTCTTGTGGAGAGTTCTTCGCTCTCTGAACTTCAACAAACTGGGACACTTTCCCGAAAATGCTGTCGCGTTGGTCGCGCGTCAACGTCGCACTGTAGCCAAGCCATACGCGAACGCCAAATGCTGTGCAGGCGCAACAACATAACAGTGTCAAATGGCAACCGTCCTCTCTATCAATGCACAAAAAACGTATGCCGTGTGGGCTAAGTGGAAACTCTTTCCGAAGTGCCCGTTGGAGGACATCCCAAAGGAACACTGCGGGCTGCTGCGGGCCAACAACAAAGAAAGACATGCTCCACAGTTTCGGGTTGTTTACGATAAGGACAGTCGGTTCCCCATGGCACTGAGAGCCCTTCCTTCATCCAGGTTGCGACTGAAAGTGTACCAGTGTGCAATTTAAAGAAGAAAGACCAGGTGACACTTCCATTGACTTCACTCTTTTTAACACATCTGGTCCTGGACCATTACTGTATAGAGCTCTGTTCAGTGGCACGGGGAATTCTGCGTCGCATACATCCTGATATAATTTTTTTTTCTGTCTACATTGACCAGACATTGCATTGAAAAACGGGTTGCTGAAAATCGGAATGACAAAAGAATTTCGTTAAAATATTCATAAACATCACCTGGCATGCAACTCGATGAAACCACAAATTCTGGCAAAGCACGCATTAACTGAACTTGCATTACAGTGCACAGAAAAGGGTCCTGTACATCGCGCTAAAACAAAAAATGAAGGAAGCTCACACTAACGCGTAAGACTCGAAGGTGGCGAAGCTGTACGCAACAGTAGCGTTTTAAATGCAGAGCATTTCTTTAACTCACGATGTCACCCGTTCTAGTTGTCCATCGTCGTCCGCACCCCTCCCCCTACACTATGTAAAAAAAAATAATACTTAACGGCGCCTGGTTTCGATCCCACGACCCTGCGGGCGGAACGCAAGGTACATGCATGGTGATCTACCCACTGCGCCACAAAGCCGACACAGAATGGAGGGCTACGAACGCGCCTTATATCCTTGACTCATTCAAACTACGTCAAGAAGCTGCTGATACAACGCATTCACTACCTGTGGGCGGAACGCGAGGTACATGGTGCTCTTCCCACTGCGCCACAATAATCATACCCACCTGCTAATAAATGATGTCACGTGACCACGTAATTACGTCTCCTCATTTAATTACAATACAACAACCAACAGCAACAAGTGCAACAATATTAACGTAACGCAAACTACTTGCGCCGCCGGAAATGCTCTTCATTTGATCGTGCCCCTCGCGAGGGGGATGTTTAGTTTCCTGCCGCAGCAAGAACCAGGCGGCCTCCTGCGCAGTTTGTGGCGCATACCCACTTGGGGGATTGGCCAGGATCGTTTCACTTACTACATGCCGGTTACGGCAGGGTTTGACTCGAACAAATTTTTTTCCTCTTTTTCGCTTCACGTCGTTGTGTAAGCCTCGCCTGTACGAGGGACCACAGCTGGATGTTCGTCTTCCTCTATCGCACACGTTTCTGAGAGCGTGTTGTCCAGTTCCAGTCCGGAAGACCAGCTTCGGTTGGTTGAAAGGGCTGCCGCAGCTGACACCACGAATGGAATCCTGAAATGAGGACACCACTCCACTTTTTTTCGCTAATAAAGAAGCTTATTCTCTCTCTCTCTCTCTCTCTCTCTCCGCCGCATGTGGCCTCGTGGCCTTCCTTCGTGGCGCGCGCTTATCGCTGTGGCGGCGGCCTCCTCACCTTCATCCGCCATGTCCTGCGCACGGGTCTCGCGCACGTCTCCTTTCCCTCCTCGCCTATCTCACCCCTACCGCCTATCTCTCCCAGCAATTGGGCCGCTGCTTTGTGCCGGGCGCTCGCGGAAGTGGGTGGGTTTGAACTCTTAGCGCTCAAAGGCAAAACTGGTCACCCCTCGAAGACTCCCCGAAGTAGCTTAGTGTCGCTTGCGCTACAAAATCGGTTTACGATCTGCGGTACAAACAGGTGACTCACCCCTAACGCCGCTACGGATTTGCCCAAAACAAATTCGTCCTACTGCTCCTCTCCCAATTGGACCCCCACACAAAAACAGCAAATACGCGATGTAGCTTCTGAACATTCAAACGGGAACAATGCAGTACTTGAATCACAAACCAAAGCTTTTTCACGAAGAAGATTACAAGTCGTGGCTCTCGCGAACACTGACAGCCCAGTTCTAGTACACTGTAGCTTTCACTTTTTCCGCCTTCTTTTTCAGTGTTTGCACCTGCCCCCGCCAGTAGGGCTCACTGTCGCGATAGTATTCCAGTGGGGTTCCCAAGTACTGTAACTTGGGTGGCGACCCAAGTTACATTAGCAAAGGTAGCTGGTGTTGGCAGCCGTTCACCGTGCCGAAACCCTGGGCATTTACCCCGAGACTCCCTATGACCTCACCAAAATGCTTCATTGTTTCCACGACGAACATCACGCTTTCTTTGTTCGAACAAACAGCGGCAATGTCGTCAGCATAGGCGAGCAGTTCGACCTCTGTCTCCTGCAGTTTAAATCCGCTTATTTTACTGTTATGAGTGATGCTCAGGCTCAGAGCTTCAATGTATACACAAAACAATAAAGGGTTGAGGGGGCAGCCCTGGCGCACCGGGGTGCAGCCCGAAAGAACCCATTCCCGTTTGACCCCTTCCCGTTTGAACCCATTCCCGAAACGCCCTTCCCGCTTGACCCGTCCCGTGTGCGCCCGTTCCCGAAACGACCTTCCCGTTTGGGCGTTTCCTATTTCAGCCCGTTCCCAAAACGCCCTTCCCGTTACAACCCGCTTCCAAAGCGCCCTTCTCATTTGAACCCGCATTGTTGCATCCCATTTGAATCTCTGAAAATATGCGTTACCGTCTTCGAAACTGTTCCCCAAAATGTGCTTACAAGCAACGGGTCATGCACTAAAAACTTGTATGCACCAAATTTTCCGGAATCGACCGATATTTCTGGCCGATAAAAGTTTCCGAATGCCTTAGGCCGATACTGCCCTCTTGACACAAAATTTGTAGCGGCGAAAGTGTACTATACAGATACCCAATATCTTGAGTAATGCACGCATTGGATTTTTCTGCAGTTGGTGTTCGTACGTGCGGCTGAAGTTTATTTATCAGCCGCTCTTATGCTCATTGTTTGGAGCGCAGCTTTGTCTTCGGGTTCGAGAGATCTATAGATCAAACATCTCCGTAGGAGAGACTTTAAAAAAGGCAAAAACATGTGCAGAAATCAGAGAATTGGCTAATAATGACTTTCCTACGTGAGTAATGGGCAGATATTTTTATTTATTTACCGATACTTACCGATTTATTTTACTCCTGCATGAGCCCGATACCTGGTCGGGCTCATGCAGGAGTGAACATAAAAACACATCAGTATTGGTTGGCGTAGTTTAAAAACGCCCCGCACAAATAAGTAAAAGACATAAATATGTAATAGACGCAAAAGAGTGCGAACAAGGATATGCATTCGTAATGTATTCCAATTTTAAAATACGATGATTCAACCAGAACACATATTTACATTACGTGGAGAGAGTTCTTCTATTGATTGATTGTGGGGTTTAACGCGCCGACGCAACGCAGGCGATGAGGCGCGCCGTAGTGGAGGGCTCCTGATTAATTTTGACCACCTGGGGATCTTTAACGTGCGCCGAAATCTCGTACACACGGGCGTTTTTGCTTTTCGCCTCCATCAGAAAAGCGGCCGCCGCGGCCGGGAATCGAACCCGCGACCTCGTGCTCAGCAGCGCAACGCCTTAGCCACTGAGCCACCGCGGCGGGTGGACAGTTCTAACGATACGGAGTTCGCTGTTCGTTCAGTTAACTTATTCCAGTAAGAAATTGCGCGAGGAAACAAGAGAACTTTCAAATAGCAATTCAGCTGATTGGCTGCCTAATAGTCTTACTATGATGTCTTCTTGCTGAACGTCTGAAAGGCCCTTGGAGGTAGTATTCCCGCGACAATTTTAAGTTTCTGTAGTAAAGAAAATTTAGGCTAGAGACGACCCTTCGCTGCTTAAGTTTCTGAAGGTTTGCCCTATTACGCAAATCGAGTATGCTAGAGCGACGGGAATAAACAGAATCAATAAAACGCAAAGCTAAGTTTATAATTTTCGCCGCTTCTCTTGACTGCGATTTTTTATAGCCAGATGTGGCATATGTATCCAGATACATAGGGTTACTTTATTTTTATACATCTTTTTATTTTTTATAGTTTTCATCTGTTTCTTTTCGACATTAATGTACACTTGCGCTATTATAACGATTAAAGGTGTTAGTCCGCCAAATACGGTTTCTTTCAAAGTAAGGGTGTTTTTGCGATTTTTATTTGTGCTTCCGCGGCGCTTTTCTGGGCTTTTTGATTTTCTCATTTTTTTGGTTTGTTAATTTAAAAGATTTCTTTGTTTATTAATTATTTGTTTATTATTAAAAGATTTGTTTCTTAAAGGATTTGTTTATTAATTTGTTAATTGTTAATTTGTTTGTTAGGCTTTCTTAATTTAAAAGATTTGTTAATTGGTATGACAAATTGTAACCAAATGTCGTCGTCTCTAGATTCAAAAAGTGAAGCCAAGGTTTGAAAAGCAGTCAAGGACTCTGGATGTTCTGAGCATGCTATCGCAGCGGCTGTGAACAAACGGAAATAAATGAAAAAACAATATGAAAACGTTTTTTATAACGTTTCATAAACTGGGTACGTTATTCGGGGAACGGGCTGGATAGGAAAATACGAAACAGGAAGGTTCTTTCGCCCCGGGTTGAAATGGGAAGGAACAAATGGGAACGGGTTCAAACGGGAACGGGCCAAGTGGGAAAGGGCGAAACGGGAAGGACGTTTTGCGCCGGGTTGAAACGGGAGGGAACAAGCGGGAAGGGTTAGCGTCACTAAATAAAGGCTTAGTATTAGTTCATCATGCTGCTCCTACCAAAACACTGCAGTGGAGACATGGAGTACTGTCGAACCCCAAAAGTGCCGTGCTTTGACGACATTTTTTTAATATAGCTAGTACAATTAAATTTCTTAACAAACTGACTGGTGTCTGGCCTGTTATGTTATTTGACGTTAGAATATATACTTGTGCAATTACATTTCTTTTCTTGGCAAACTGACTTGTCTTGGGCTTGATATAATGGTACTGGCAATTATATGGGCTGATTGCATGTATTCTTGCATAATCCACATTACACAATTACAATAAATTGCTTTATTGGTTCTGTCTCCTTGTGTGTGTGCGCGCCCGCGCGCGTGTGCATGCGGGAATGTACGCGCAAGCGTCTGGCTCACTAAATGTGGCATGTTTCAGTTCGATGGCAAATGAAATAATGCACGCGTTCTGAACTCTAAAAAAGGTGTACGCTAATCCTATGCTCGTGAATCGATGGTGGTTGCTGGAGCGTACGTATTTGCATGTTTTTATTTTTGACGGGAGAAGGTGCATAATTAAAGAAATACCTAGTTCGAATGCCCGTGACCCCGTCAGTCTGACGCATTACTTTCCACGTCGGTGTTAATCGTGCAGTTTCTTAATAACGTGTAGAGGTTTGGATTAAAGGCTAGTTATTGAAAGCATTTGGACGTGGTGTAACGCCACTTTTACTATAGTTACTGCAGTTACAAATGCACTAGTCAGTAATTCGCTCGAACACGGTACACCATAATGTTATGTCGCCACCGAATAATTTTTTGGGCATCTAGTAAAGTTATTGTGCAAGCCGCAAACGAACTACGTGAGTCCTGTTTCAAAAGCGCGCCTGGATTCAAACTGAAAACAAACAATCGCCTTTATTTTTTTGTCCGGGAGAGCCAACGCAACTCGCAATTTAAATTTTAAACACTGCTTCTCAAACAGCCGAGCACCGTTGGAACCATTAATTAAAACAGAATAACTTACTACCGACTATGATAATATCTGGGAATAGATTTCAATTTTTAAGACCACCCCCGTGCCCGAACATAACTTGATTTTTAAAGCGCAAATGAACAACACCGCGCGCGCCGCGCGTAAGCGAAAGTAAGCACAGCCCCACAGTTGACGAGCACCGCCAATGACCGCACACTCTGCCCGTCACAACCGGCGGCGGCTTCGTTGGTAGAGATGGCAACACTGCAAGCCAGAAACAAAATGGCCCCCAGACGCTTCCGGGTGCACGAAGTGGCGTTACTCTTAAGCGTAGCTTATTTAGTGACGCTAGGAAGGGTGAAATGGGAATGGGTTCAAACGGGAACCTCCCGCGCACCGAACGCTGCACCTCGATGACCGCTCCCAATTCCTTAATTCACTATCAACCGTGTAGTGCAGTTCCGGTACGCCAGCGTTACTCCCCGTCCAATGACAGAACCAAATCTGATGTGCTCTAAAACAAAACAGGATCTTGTGAGAGACGCAGTCAAAGGCTTTCTCCAGGGTCGAGCCGGAGAACCGCCACGCCCGAGTGCAATGCATCGCAACATTTCAGCACGCACCTCGCCTTGTAGATATTCGTAAATATGCTATGACCCCTTATGCCACACGTCTGATGTGGACCGACAATTTGCTGGATTACCATTTGTAACCTTTTCTCCAGAGACTTCATACCGACCAATCTCGCTAACAAATGTTGATTACACGGTAAAATTGCTTCACGCGATTTTCTAGCCGTTCTCATTATTATATTCCCTTCACCAAAGATATCATCATTGGAGTCGGTGAGGTGCTTCAAAAAAGTTTAAAAACTCGGCTTAAGTTTAGTAATATATAGATGAAACTTGCAATATACAAATCAGGGTGTTGATGTACAAAATATGTTTAATTGAAAAGCAGATTAGCTTTTATGTTTTTGCTGTTATATTCAATTTACGCCATTTGATGCTTCGTCGTAAGTTTCTGCGTCCACGGGTTGATGTCCTTTGGACATACGGAAAAGTATATCCTTTGTACATCCTTTGCTGGATGTCCACTGTACGTCCACAAATGTACATCCAAACATGGACGTACAGTGGACGTCCAAACTTGCCATTGGATGTTAGGCTATTTTTCGGACGTTCCACGGACGTCCGTGGTTGCTTGGGCATAACATGTTTCCACCATAATACACGCACACGCGCGCGCGCAAACTGGTGCACTCAAGCATGCACGCACGCATGCTAATCACGTATATGGTAAAAATACAGTAACACTATGTTTCTTCAGACCTGGAGGGATATTTACAATACATTTACCAAAGCCATATCTTCCCTCTATTCAGATATGTGATATAGTAAAACCATATATATACTCAAGGACGCAAGAGTAATTTTCTTCAATTCATTGAACGTCATTTGTTCTTTGTTCTTTTTCGCCTAAAGGGACATGGGAAGTTGAACAATAAACAACTACTTGAAAATATTCATCGGTTCTATTTTTCTTGGAAACCGGCACGTATACTATTTATTGCGTTCGTTGGCGAGTATATCAAGCCTTCAACAACGTCATCATAGCATAACCGTTTGAGTTGAGAGTCAGTTTGTTATAATAACGATGATTACGATAGAAATTTGGGGCACAAAAGCCTCCCTCGAGTACTCTGGACAACATTGTGTGCGCCGCTTTGCGGTGGCGTAGCGCAAACCTAGTTGTATTTGCATATAAACAAAAAATTCACGCTGCGGATACGCACCTTCTTGCACGTATAGCAATAGCGAAAGCCATTTTGTGAAGAGGAGTATGTATGCCATACAGCCTGAAGAAAATATCCACTGAAACCTTGTGAGCCTTCCAAAAATCCCCAAAACTCCCAATAAGACGTTTGTGACGGTGCAGAAAAATTGAAGAATTGGGCACACACACAAAAAAACATTAATCTGATACAAGCTCAACAACAGCGATAGAAAGAGAAGACAGCGGTGTTATTTCCTTCTGAGCGATGCGCGTGTAGGGGCCCCGTATACTTCGTGCGTAGCATTACGGACTGTTGAGTCTTTATAAGAGTTTCTCAAAAATACTTTAAGGAAGCCTACGCATTTTGAAATTCTCGAGGAGCTCTGAGCACTGAACCTCGCAAATAAGCTAGAAAGAACAAGCTACACACGATCTCCTGACCGGTGCTCTTAAAAAAGTTGTTCTCTCTCTCTCTCCTCATGAGTTGCAAAGTTGTGCAGGATACAGCTTGGAATTATTCAGTGGTGCCAGAAGCTGACAAAATAACTGAATTACTGCAAATACGCTTTTTAATGCATTAAAACGGGCGATTAATCGCCCCTCACAACGGAGTGTGTAGCAGACGACAGCGGCGCAAGTCCCCAAGCTGACATCAGGAGCCAGGGGGCGCCACAATCATCTCACCGCTAAGGTCCCTAAAATTACTTTACTCACCGCCAATAGGCGGTTGAAGCAAGGAATATTGACCATGGTCAATTCCTTGTTCTAACCGCCTAAGGTCTGTAGAGCTTAGGCAGGCTACTTGCCCTCTAAGTAGAACAATTCGATAGTCAAGCCATAGATAACTTTTTCTCCCCGTAGAGAACTGGCCGTGTCTAACAGAAATTAAGAGTGGCTTATTCAACTGGCGTCCCCGCATAGTGTGATCTAAAGGTATCGAACGTCACTTACGTCCTAAAAGGGCTCGTAGAGAGAAATAAATTGAGTTCATTATCTACAGCAAGCGCGGATGTAGGGGCGCCCGCCCGGTAAACGGGATTCTTGTCATTGGCCGCCACGGCAGCAGCCGGCGCTGGGACGTGAGTGCGGAGCTCGACCGCACACGGTAGCGCGGCGAAGTCATCGGCGACGAAAGCGGATAAGTGTTTGAATTTTGATATTTCGTTTTTAGAGGGGCAATACTTAAGAGAAAACAGGTATAGTTTTAGTCAGTTGGGTTAGGTGGAAAGGAACAGGAGTTGTTAGCGTAGTTCCGGAAGTGACCGAATCAAATGTTACACGCGGTTGTTACACGTGGTAGTTTAAATTCATGAGAGTTAGTGATACTGATGAGTCGTTAGTAAGAGAGGAATTGATAATTTATCGCGCGGTCTATTTTAATTTTTGATTAGAGTTGAGTGCGCGGGAGAACGTGGCAGTGAAATAAGAGTTGGGCATGCCAGGGCAAGTGTAGTATCATATGCTACCAAAGAAGAAGCCGGGTGTTTTGTGCATGGGGTGCGAGCGCGAATACCCACCCGAGGAGACGAAGTTCGAGTCGGCCGAGGAAGCGGAAGATATTTTATGTGCAGAATGTGTATAGAGTGTGTTTACGATTTTATGTGCACAGTGCGTATGCTAGCGTCGCGCATCGACCGGCTCGGGGAAGAAAAGCAGCAGCTCAGAGTTACTGCGGGAGGAACTGAAGCGTGAAAAAATTCTGCATAAATTCAGAGAAATATCTACTAATGCGTAGCATTCTTATGCCGCCTGTCTTGAGTGCGAGTTTTTCAGCCAAATTTTTGTTTTTTTCTAAGTCCTGTCCGACCGATTATCTCCAATTACGCTATTATAACGATTACAGGTGGAACTTTTGCGAAATCTGCATTATTGTGGAAATGCCATGCCGTATACGTTTTGAAAATTTCCGTAATTTTTATATTTTTGTTATTTTTTAGTTTTCAAAATTTTGTTCTACCAATTATCTCCTTAAGTTGCACTTAATTATCTCCTTAAGTTGCAACGATTGCACTCGGAACTTTTGCGAAATCTTCACTTTTGTGGAAATGCAGGGCGTTACACGGTTCGCCATTTTCCGTAATTATTTTATATTTTTATTATTTTTAGTTTTTCAAAATTTCGTTCGACCAATTATCTCCATTTATGCTAATATAATGATTACAGGTGGAACTTTCGCGAAATCTGCATTATTTTGGAAATGCCATGTGGTACTCGTTTTGACAATTTCCGTAATTTTTAACGAGAAAGTGTTTTATCCCCTGATAACCAAAGATTTCAATGACGTCATATCCGTCACGTAACTGACGCCAGTACAACGAAGTCAGGGGCCTGTAAAGGGTGCACCCCTGGGTCTTCGTGCGGGGAAGCAACCGTTAGTACTAAAGAGTGCGTTGTAATTAGGGTTGTTTCTTTTCGGGTTGTATATTTTAACACGAAAGTGTTTTATGCCGGCATACAGCAAGATTTGACTGACGTGATACCCGCCATGGAAATGACCCCAGTATACCTTTGCCGAAGCGACCCGTCAGCAGGATGTCGCTCACCAAGCACACCCACAAGACAGCTGCCGACCCGCAAATAATGCTCAGCCGCAGATTTCGCTGCACATTTCACTTTCGTGTTTTACCGATTCCCCCGTGGCAGAGGAATCAACCAGTTTTTTTATATTTCTGTTGTTTTTAGTTTTTCTAAATTTCGTTCGGCCAATTATCTCTATTTACGTTATTCTAACGATTTCATTTGGAACTTTCGCGAAATCTGCATTATTGTGGAAATGCAGGGCGTTACACGCTCGTGGCGTAGGGGTACTCGGCAAAGAATGCTACGCATTAAAAAAAGCAGAGGGAGGCACTTGGAGAGGTTGGCGCGGATGGAGGTTAAGCTGGGGACGAAGGGTACATCCTGGCAAAGAGTGGCGTACGTCACGAGGCAGCTGCGTTGACAGTGCTTGTCTCCGAGGCGGGAAAGCGGGAGTGGGACAAGGACAACACGCCGAAAAACTGTAGCGGCCAGGCGCTGACTCAGGCTCAGAGGCCGTGGGAGCAGGTGGCCGCGCCGGACCCGCCGCGTTGGCTCAGTGACCAATTCGTTGTGCTGCTGAGCCCATGTACGCGGGTTTGATACCCGGCCGCGGTGGCCACTTCTCTGGTGGAGGCGAAAAGCGAAAACGCCAGTGTGTTCAAGATTTCGGCGGACGCTAAAGATCCTCAGGTGGTCAAAATTAATCCGGAGCCCTTCACGGTGCGCCTCATCGCCTGTGTAGCGTCGCTGCGTTAAACCTCAGTGTTCATCAATCTGGTGGCCGCGCCAGGGGAAGGTAAGAAGAGGCGCATGGTAATCGTGGACTCGAACATGCGCTATTCCGAGGGGGAGATAAGAGGACGGGTGAGGGAAGACGAGAGAGGGCAGGTTGGCGTGTTCCCTGGCCAGACGGTCAGGGTAGTTCCGGAGGAAGCGAGGGACAAGATGTGGGATTACATGCAGTGGCAGAACACCGAGGTTATAGCCGGAGGGACCAATGACGTTCTGCAGGGAAGGGGCGCTGGAGTGCGGAAGCAGCTAGAAAATAAAAGTGAGGAAGCTCCGGACGCTGGGCCCAAATGTGCAGCTCGTCGTGACTTGTGAGCAAATTAGCCGAGATCATTGGGCGAGGGGTGCACGTGGAAAGGGAAGTTGTGTCAGTAGACCGAGACATACGGGAGCTGAGCAAGGCTCTGAATTTCACAGTCGTCGACATCAACAGTGGCATCCGATGGGTGGGCTCGAAATGGCCGTTCCAGCGTGACGGAGTTCACTTCAGCGGGCACGTGGGAGCAGTGGCTTTTTTTGGGGGCCTTAGCGAAGAAGACGTAGGCAGGGAGCAAAGGGAGATAGCTAGGTTTGTACAGATGGGTGCAGGCAGACGAAAGGGGCGACGACGGGGTGGAAAGAAGAGAGGGGGAGAACTGAAGGAAGGAAGGAAGGAAGGAAGTTTATGGCAACAACAACATTGCAGCAACATTTAATACAGAAGGCGATTTCAAAGTTACAAAGCTTTCAGGGGGACCTCCTGTTAATACTGCCGCGAACCATACATTGGGTTTGTTTATTTGTGTTTTGCTTTTACCGCCCGGCTGCGCCGATCTGTGTTATCTCTGCGCCAAGGGAAGCGCGTGTTCCATTCTTTCTTTCTGTGCCGCATGTGTTATCTGTTGTGAAGGGAGAGCATTCCGATCTAACGTGAACAGCCCAGAATAGGCTCCGGAACGATCGCCGGGTGGCGCTGCACTCTCCCCGGAGGGGGAGTACGCCGGGCCGGCGGCCTATTCGGCACGTGCTTTTTTCGCTGCGCGCGTGCTGCATTTCTCGCGCTAGGAAGAGGGCTGGGTAAAATTTTCTTTCGACTTATGAAAGCATACACATTAGCGCGTGTCCAGCAAGTTCGGTTTACACGTAGAGTAGCTACTGGGTCCATTTTTGCCGGTGCATGTCTTGTCGTCTGCTAGAGACGCGTCGTCTGCTACGCGCCGCTCGAACGGCCGAGCGCCCCGGCGGTTTCACAGGATGCTCTTGTGAAGCAGTCGCCTCCCGGCCCGCTCCTCCGCGTCTGGCAAGTGCACGCGCAGCTCGCGCTGTCTCCCGCACCGCCTGAGGCATCCAGCCCCCTACTCACGAATGCGAAGAAAGCGACCGCCTGCTTCGCGAGCCATTTAAGCCAGCACGTACAAAGGGCGGCGGGAACACTCCTCACTCGCCCGAAAGGAAAATATTAACTGAAAGTGAAGCAAACCCCCCATATTGTTGCATGGTCAGCTCCCACGACAGTAACAAGGCGAAAGAAGAGGATCCATTCGTTAAATTCTGCATATTCCCCGCGAAAGCGCACCAAAAGGATAGATGGTAAGCATGGATCACTGCGGTTCGAAAGGTGAAATAAGTTGACACATTTTTGTTTGTATCTGTGTGCTTTCAGTTTACGTTACCCGGCTTTGAAAATGCAAACTAGTGTTCTAACGAGTCCTCCCCTCTGCACTTTTTTGAATGCATGCTGCCAATGATTGTTTTCCGCTATAATAAATGAACTTCGGAGTTGTTTAGCTGGTGCCGTTCGATATCGTAACACAATAGGTTGACATTTTGCATGGGTAAAAAAAAAATAGTTTCTAGCGATTTACCTGGCTGTAGTAGCTCTGGTCCGTCTTGTCATTGTGACTTGTGTTCTGGACGGGATTTCTGCGTTGTTCGCTTTTTTCCCACATTTAGCAATTCTGTAAATTATAGTAATTAAAAGTTATACGCCACAAGCAGTTCTGTTGTTTCCGCGAACTGTCACGCTAACCCATACTTGTACTCCAAGCGGGTGACAAACATTGCAAACAAAACTTTCTTCAAGGACAAGTAAAATGGAAATGCGGCGCTGTCAGCGCACCCCTTATTAGCGTGTGCCTTTCTAATGCGTTTTTATAAGATGCAGCTGATTGTTTCGAGAGTAAGAAATAACCTATTAACCATAATCAATCACGTTTATCTTACATTTCTTGCAAGCGTCAGTGTTTCTGCAGTCCAGAAAGTCCGGATGTCAGAAGCGCGAGCACGCGAAGGGAGTAACAAACAAGAGAAAAGTACGCTGTAACCAGCTGTACAGCTGTCGCCTTGCAGAAGAAAAGAGCAACCGACGACCGCTGAACAACGCGTTTCCCCCCTTAAAATCGGGGCAGTCTGCCGGTCGAGCGGCGGGAAGCAGGCGGCGCGTCTCTAGCAGACGACAAGACAAACGTCGACAAAAATGAACTCAGTAACTACTCTACGTGTAAACCGAACTTGCTGGACACGTGCTAATGTGTATGCTTTCATAAGTCGAAAGAAAATTTTACCCAGCCCTCTTCCTAGCGCGAGAAATGCAGCACGCGCGCAGCGAAAAAAGCACGTGCCGAATAGGCCGCCGGCCCGGCGTACTCCCCCGGAGGGGAGAGGGCAGCGCTTCCCTCGCCCGGCAAACTTTAGCTTCGCCTCCCTATAATCTTCTTGGATCTACTATGTTCTCGATGCGAATCGACGTCACTGGTCGGCGACTTTGGCTAGTTTCGGTTTCCGAAATTGTGGCGATCCTAGCGGCACGGTGCTGCGGCGTGGCCCTTCCCTTTCCCTCAGCGTTTCTTTCTTTCCACACCGTCAACGCTTCCGCGCCTCCTCACGCATGCGCAACAGCTCACCGGCGCCAATATTTTTTTTTCTTTCTCTCGGCGCGCACGGCGGGCCAGTTCGGTACGTGCGTGAGCGAGCCGGCGTGCGAAGGGTTGCGCGGGTTGCCTAAACGCTTCCACCGGCGGAAAGTTTCGCTGCATTATAAAATACATTCGAATGAATTCTAAATATGGGGCAGCGGAGGAAGGAGTGTTACCACTCCTGCGCAGCTCTGTGGTGCAGCAACGCAGGTCGGTACAGTTCGACCAAGTTTCTCGCCTTCTCCAAAGACGACAGGTAAGCAAATTAGCTTTGTACAAGTTATAGTCAATTCCTTAAAAGCCGACTGATTGCACTCTTCTGTTTTCAAAATAATTCGCGCATGTAACGTGAAGTTAATGAGACATGTCACTCGACTTGGAGTGGAAACTAATGTGCAAATATATCCCAGCTGTGCAGGTACGCAAAGTTTTAGTAGCAGTAAACGCGTCTTTGGCACGCACACACTTGCTCGCAAGATCAATTTGTGGTGGCATTGCCGTTTTTTGATGATTGCCTTAGTAACTGCTGGAACGTCGATTCAGTATACTTATCCAGGTATTTTTTGTTGTTTCGTGCAGCAGGTATGAGTCTAGGTTTGGGCCCCAAGTCGAGGACGGTTTGCGACTTCATTGGACGTTTCCTCCGGTGACTCTCCTCAATCCATCCAATGTCATCACGACGCACCTGCTCACAAAGAAGGCAAGCTCAACTGTACGCGCTTCTTGCCTTTCATGGCGTACATACTACCACATCGATTGATGGCGTGGAGGTGCTGCGCCCTAAGCATTTTTTCCTCCCCCGTCTTGCTCCAAAACGTATATTTGCGGCGAAACTACTGCCAAGCGTTGCTTCAGAGCTCCGAAAAATCTGACGTAACTCCGCGGTGTTCAATGCAAGTCGATTTTCACATGAAGCAGTGGAAGGCCAAACCGAAATACATGCGTTGTCTGCAGCCGCCATTGCAAGCGTTTCGCTCATGAAAAAATAAATAATACCAAGTAGCATTGCCGGCTTTGCTGTTCAATCTAAACTGCGCGCCCGCGCCTTGTCATCTTATCACGATATGGGTTTGGTGTTCCATAGTTCTGAAGTTAGAATGGTCATGCCGTATCGGACAGGATGAGATAAGAGGCGCTGCCCAGACACGAGGTAGAGGGTAGCTTGTAATAACCTGGCCGATATCTGCGGCTTAAAATACAGGAAAGCTTCTTTTTTTTCTGGGTGTCTTCTCCCCCCCCGCCTTCCCTCCCACCCCTGGTAAGCAGACTGTTAATTCACGCGCCATTAAAAGAAAAGACGGGTGCGTTCGATTTGTGTTCTGTCTTCTACGAAGTGCACATGGTTGGGCATTGTTTTTGTACGTAGATATAATCCAGCAAAGAGTGTCTACAGTGCGCTCATTGTGCTGCAACAGTTTTTTATGGCTGCATTTTGTTGGTGTGAACATGATTTCTCGGAAGTGTATGTAGGTTAATGGGCGGGTCAACGCTTTCTTTCAGAGTTTGCGTTAACTCGCCCAGAAGGCAGGGCTTGAAGCATACGTGTGCGTGTTTTCTTTTAACATATAGATTCCCAATTATTGTGTCTCTGAACTGAAACGAATTTTTTTAATGTCTAAAGAACATTCCTGACTCGAGGTGAGCCCAAGAAATAAGTATACATTGAGTGGAACTTTCAAGTTACTTTCTTCTCCCGCCGAGGTGTGCGCGAAAAAAAAAAATCTGTGTAGGGACTAGAACTTTTGAAGTTCTTCTTTCGTAATCAAGTATTGTGTACCTAAATGTGTATTCATGGCTGTAACTTTTGCGCAACTTTAGACGGAGACCGATACAAAAAGGGACTCGAAGACCTGTACCTGTCACCGTGTAAAGTTGCGCAATAGTTACAGCCATGAATTCAGAATACCAACTAGCCCGCCTAACCGTGTTATTGTAAATGTGTATGTAGCACGTTTTTTCCCTATTGTACAATATTGTATGCCTAAATTTGCATATGTCATATTTTTGCTTAGTCCAATACTGTGTACATAAAATGTATGTGCAATGTATGGGTGTAGTACATGTGTTTTCATGACTTCGAATCAAAGACGTCCTCATATGAATTTTGAATAAATGCATAGCAAAAATACTGTTTTTGTAACACTCCAATTATTATCGCCACAAAGACAACAATTCGACACCAGAAAACGTACTATTACCTACATGTTTTCTTCGTTCAATTATTGAACACGTTACTGCACACATAACAAACGACGGGCGGCGGCCATTTCGAGTCATCGGCGCCGCTCGTCCAACTTTCGCGCCGGGTGCCATTGCCGAGCGGCCCATGAGGCAGCGACCGGCGGCAGACGCGAAAGTTGGATGAGCGTCGGTTTCAGGGGCCGGCGCGCGGGCCTGGCTGCCGCGGGATAATGACGTCAGCAGCGTCCGCGACGTCAGAAAACGCCCTTTCCTCCTCGCCACTCGTTGCCATGGCGATTAGTGCAACGTTTCTCAGAGGCCACGTACTACTAGGGGAGGATTTGGCGCTGCTGGCGCGAATTACGTGGGACCACGGTGGATGCGAGAGAGGCCGCCCCGTGTCGACGTTTCGAGAACCACGCGCGCCAAAAGATAAAAAGCCTGCAGTGCGGACGCCGGGGCATTCGATTCGACGACACTCGCCTGTGCAAGTCACTTTGTTGACCGCTGCTTCGCCGCCTCTGTATTCTTTTGAGTTGTTAGGGGAGCACAAGTTCACTCCAATAAACGTGTTTCTCATTCAAGACAACTGCATCGTCCTTGTCTTCGTGACATCTGGTGAAGGTGCTGGGTACGCACCCTTCATGCCCACTACAACCTCGAAAAGCCGCCAAGCCAGTCCAACAAGAGCCAGCCCCCGCCTGCAAGATTTACCACCCGAGTTCGGTTTGATGCCAGAAGGGCCCAAGAAAAGGAACGCTGCAACCAACACCATGGTGCAAGAAACAACGTCGCCAATCGTCCTGCAGCAGCCCCGGGAACCGCCATCGTTCCGGGGAGCCCCCGCTGAAGACCCCGAAGAATGGTTGGAGAAGCTGGAGCGCGTCCGCATCTTCAACAGGTGGGACGACGAAGAAACTTTCCGGCATGTCTTCTTTTACTTAGAAGATGCTGCTCGAACTTGGTTCGAGAACCATGAGAGTTCTTTGACCGACTGGACTCACTTCAAAAGGGAGTTCCTGAAGACATTCACTACCGTTGTGAGAAAAGAGCGAGCTGCGCTTTTGCTTGAAACTCGGACACAACACCCCAACGAAGGGGTCGTGATCTTCGTTGAGGAGATGAAGCAATTATTTCGCCGCGCGGACCCCGAAATGACGGAAGAAAAGAAGTTACGCTTCTTGATGCGCGGTGTGAAGGAGGAGCTGTTTGCTGGACTTGTCCGCAACCCGCCCAAAACCATCGCTGAATTCGTGACCGAAGCCAGCACGATTGAGAAGGCTCTCGAAATGCGTGCTAAGCAGTATGACCGGAACTTTGTTGGCGCGGCCAGTGCGAACTACATCGACAACATGCGGATTCCGGCTGATAGCCTACGCGAGACCATCCGCGCAGTAGTGAGAGAGGAGCTGCGGAAACTTTTCCCGACGACGCCGCAACCCCAAGTCGCTTGCCTAACTGACGTGATCCGGGAAGAAGTTGAAAACGCTTGGGGAACTTCTGTGGCATCCGAAGTACACTGCGAGCCTCAAGCTATGACGTACTCCGCGGCTGTTCACCGACCCCGCCCTGCTCCAACACGTCGTCAAGAGGCACATCGTCAAGAGGCCCCGCCCTACCGCCGCCCACTGTCGCCCGCCCGACCCCCGGTAGCACAAACCCAGACGCCGAGGAAGACTGACGTATGGCGAACACCGGATAATCGTCCTCTGTGCTACCACTGCGGAGAGGCCGACCACATCTACTGTCGCTGCCCATACAAGAGACTCGGACTACGTGGTTTCTCCGTCGACGCACCACGCCCCCGACCCGGCCAGCACCCATCTGAGATTGAAGAATACCTGTCGAACACCAGCCGTGGACCAGCCCGTTTCAACCGTTCGCCGTCGCCCTACCCGTACAAGTCGCCGGACCGCCGTAGCAGTGCTGACTTCGCACGTGGAAGGTCTCTAAGCCCACGCGGGGGAAACTGAAGGCGGCAACTTCTGGAGGTGAAGTTGCTCTACGGCGAAAAACTTAAAACCCTCCAACGACTCAAGGACGCGCTGAAGACAGTGATTCACGACATGCCCTCATCCCGACGACCCGATCTAACCCTGACGAGACTCCCGAACACGACGACAGCTACACGGCGCGACGCGTACCCGACCTGACCGAGACGTCCGTTGAGAAGACGACGACAACGACGATGCACAGTGCCCGACCATCAACACGTACAAGCAGAGATACGACGCCCCGACGAACCCGGAACTCGAGGAAGACTGCTTCTGACGTCAAGGTGTCCATCGACGGCTTTGACGTAGTCGCCCTCGTAGACACGGGAGCTGACTATTCGGTAATGAGCGGACCATTTGCGTCTAAACTGAAGAAAGTTATGACCAGATGGGACGGTCCGCACATACGCACAGCAGGAGGCCACCTCGTGACGCCAAGTGGAACGTGCACATCGCGCGTCACCATAGACGGCACAACGTACCCTGCGGCGTTCGTCGTTCTGCCTAACTGCTCCCGCGACGTGATTCTCGGAATGGACTTTTTGACGGACAACGGCGCAATAATTGACCTGCAGACCAAGTCGATAACATTTTCCTCCGATCACTCCACGACGCCGCAGCCGAACCCCGATCACCGTGCTGCTGTCAGGATCGCCGACGATCACATCACCCTGCCACCCCGCGCAAGCTTGATGATCGCCGTCTACTGTGAGGATGCTGCTTCTGACATCGACGCTATCGTAGAGAGTGATCGAAGGTTGCTTCTCGACCGCGGTGTCTCCGTCGCAAGAGGCATTGCGCACTTTAAGCAACGCCAATCTCAGGTTTTGGTCACTATAATTTCACCGAAGAGTACCAGCATTTAAACAAGGGAGCTGCAATTGCGTTCCTCGAAGAAACGCAAGAAGCAAGTGATGTGATCGCAGTCGCCGACTTTGAACGCACACCCGTAGAAACCTTCAAGCTCCCGCAGCAATTCGACGTGAATCCGGCGCTACCGCAAGAACAACGGAAAAAATTATTGGCTTTGCTGCGTCGGTATAGCGAATGTTTTTCGTCGAGCGCAAAACTACGTCAGACCCCTCTAGCGAAGCACCGAATAATAACCGAAGATGGAGCCCGACCTACTCGACAGTCACCGTACCGCGTCTCTTCACACGAACGGGAAGCCATCCGGACTCAAGTCGACGACATGCTGAGCGATGACATTATACAGCCATCGAAAAGCCCCTGGGCTGCGCCCGTCGTACTCATAAAGAAAAAAGACGGCACATTAAGGTTTTGCGTTGACTACCGGCGACTGAACAAAATCACGAAAAAGGACGTGTACCCCCTCCCCCGAATCGACGACTCCCTCGACCACCTCTGCCACGCGAAGTACTTCTCATCGATGGACCTGAAGACCGGCTACTGGCAAATTGAAGTGGACGAGATAGACCGAGAGAAGACTGCATTTATAACCCCAGACGGCCTATACGAGTTCAAGGTGATGCCGTTTGGGCTGTGCACAGCACCAGCGACGTTTCAAAGAGTCATGGACACTGTGCTAGCTGGCCTTAAGTGGCACACCTGCCTCGTATACCTCGACGACGTAGTGGTATTCGCCCGGACCTTCGACGAACACCTTGCAAGGTTGGAGTCTGTACTCGAGGCCATTCGTACGTCGGGGTTGACGCTGAAGCCTGAAAAGTGCCGTTTCGCATACGGGGAACTCAAGTTCTTGGGCCACGTCGTCAACGCCGCGGGAGTCCTACCTGACCCGGCAAAAACTTCAGCCATTGAGAACTTCCCAAGGCCGAAAGACAAGAAGGGCGTGCGAAGATTTCTCGGGCTGTGCGCATACTACCGGCGCTTCGTCGCAAACTTCGCACGCATTGCAGAGCCACTCACGCGCTTGACGAAAGATAGCACCCCTTTCAGCTGGGAAAACGACCAAGAAAAAGCATTCTGAGAGCTGCAAAAACGCCTGCAAAGCCCGCCCGTGCTCGCTCATTTCGACGAAAATGCCGAAACGGAAATGCACACGGACGCCAGTGATATAGGCTTGGGTGCCGTCCTTGTCCAAAAGCAAAGCGGCTGCGAAAGGGTAATCGCCTATGCCAGCCGTGGTCTGTCGAAGGAGGAGAAAAACTATTCTGCCTCTGAGAAAGAGTGCCTGGCTATTATATGGGCGATTTCAAAATTTCGCCCATACGTGTATGGAAGGCCATTCAAGGTTCTAACAGACCACCATGCGCTGTGTTGGCTCGCCAATTTGAAGGACCCCTCTGGCCGTCTTGGGCGGTGGAGCTTGCGCCTGCAGGAGTTCGACGTTACAGTCGTTTATAAATCCGGCAGGAAACACTCCGACGCCGACTGCCTGTCCCGCGCCCCCGTCGACCCACCACCACAAGACTTTGATGAAGACAGCGCGTTCTTCGGGATCGTGACGGAGAGCGACCTAGCCACTTAGCAGCGTGCCGACCCCGACTTACGCGTCATAATCGAGTACCTCGAGGGACGCAACGTTGCCGTTCCTAGGACCTTCAAACGCAGCTTACCAGCATTCAGCCTGAGAAACTCCGTCCTTGTGAAGAAGAATTTCAGCCCCGGAACAAGAGCGAATTACCTTCTCGTCATCCCCGCGGACCTTCGTGACGAAATTTTGGAAGCGTGCCACGACGACCCGTCTTCCGGACATCTGGGCACAGCCCGCACTATTGGAAAAATCAAGGCGAGGTACTACTGGCCCGGCCTTACCTCTGACGTCACCCACTACGTCCGGAGCTGCCGTGACTGCCCGCGACGAAAAACGCCGCCGACAAGACCCGCCGGACTTCTGCAACCGATCGCCGTCCCATCGAGACCATTTCAACAGATTGGAATGGACCTTTTAGGCCCGTTCCCTACGTCACGATAACAGAACAAGTGGATTGTCGTAGCGACAGACTACATGACGCGCTACGCAGAGACCGCCGCTCTTCCGAGGGGGACTGCACAAGAAGTGGCAAAGTTCTTTATAAGCCAAGTTGTGCTGCTACATGGAGCCCCGGAAGTCCTAATCACCGACCGCGGAACGGCATTTACTGCGGAGCTGATGCAAGGAGTATTACACTACAGCACCTTCGTGTTAAAACATAAAACCCTAAAACAAACAACCTAAGTATAACGCACTCTTTAATACTCACGGTTGCTTCCCCGCACGAAGACCCTGTGTGCTGGGGTGCACCCTTTACAGGCAGCTGGCTTCGTTGTACTGGCGTCTGTTTCGTGACGGATATGACGTAATTGAAATCTTCGTGTATCCGGGAATAACGCACTTTCGTGTTAAAAATTACGGAAATTGTCAAACCGTATACCTCATGGCATTTTCACAATACTGCAGATTTCGTAAAAGTTACACCTGTAGTCATTATAATAGCATAAATGGGGATAATTGGTCGAACGAAATTTTGAAAAACTAAAAAAAATAAGAAAAATATAAAATAATTACGGAAAATGGCGAACCGTGTAACGCCCTGCATTTCCACAAAAGTGAAGATTTCGCAAAAGTTCCGAGTGTAATCATTAGAATAACTTAAGGAGATAATTGGTAGAACGAAATTCTGAAAACTAAAAAATAACAAAAACGTAGGCGAAGAAAAGAAAGCGAAGAAAAAATGCCCGCCAGGTGGGATCTGAACCCGCCTGGCGGGCATTTTTTCTTCGCTTTCTTTCTTTCTTTCCAAATTCTTTATCTGTTTCAATGACCTACCACAACCTCCCCTTTGCTTTCCGAGGTTTTCTTGACTGCCAACCCTTATTTCTGTTATTTCTACGAGCCTGATCCTATTCTGATTCGCTACATGCATAGCGAGGGCCTCTGTTCTGGCAGTCTTGGTATATTGCCAGTATATTCTAGGCACTGTAGTCTTGGTGCCATAGGGAGCTTAAGAGGGTTCAACGCTGGTTGACCACTCTCGACATGTCGTAGACACTCGAGTCACGGCGCGGGGATTAAAAAGAAGGTCCCCTTCACCCCGAGAAGTCAGAATGGCGCTGGCTACCACCCCCAAGCTCAGGAACAAAATTACATTGACATAAATACCCCAGAAAGCGGGGGGGGGGGGGGGGGGGGGGGGGGAGGGGGGGAATCGCCCCGCCGGCGGCGTAGTGGTTATCGCACCAGACCGGTATTCTGGAGGTCGTGGGTTCGGATCCCACCTGGCGGGAATTTTTTCTTCGCTTTCTTTCTTTCTTTCCAAATTGTTTATCTGTTTCAATGACCTACCACAACCTCCCCTTTGCTTTCCGAGGTTTTCTTGACTGCCAACCCTTATTTCTGTGTTATATATATATATATATATATATATATATATATATATATATATATATATATATATATATATATATATATATATAGAAAAAGATAAATTCACAAAGCGCGCAGAAATAGTATAAGTAAAGAGTCGGATACACAGCAAGAACAATAACAAACAATGTTTACTTACGTAGCGGCAACGGGACTTGCCTTCATCAGAGTAAAGTTACATGATTTTGCTGTCGCAAACATTTTGAACACATTTCTTATATAGGTTTGCATAAAACTGTGAGAAAGAGCGGAAAATGTTTCGGAAATGGGGAGTGTGCATACAGTCAGGCTACGCCTATGTTACAACATCAACAAACAAACAAGAAAAATAAAAAATAAAAAAAGGGGGGGGGGGAGCGAGAGAGAGAAAAAGGGGTCGTGTTAACAATGCAGCGTTCAAGGTTGCACCATGACGGTCAACGTATGCCGCGCGGGCTGCAAGTTCAGACAATGGGGGAAACTGGACAACTGCGGTTTGAAAAGAAAGGGAAGAGTATACACTGATGTATTCAGTGACTGCTGAGACTGGTTCGGGGGGAAGCGAAGATGGGTGTGCCCCCCGCTGGTCAAGAGAATAGATAGGGGGCACAAAAGAGCATTTCACAGAAGCTAGCAATTTAACAGGAAATAGGTAGGGTCACAAAAGGTTAAACATGAATAGATCACAAAGAGATCACAAACATGAATAGATCACAAACATTTTGAACACATTTCTTATATAGGTTTGCATAAAACTGTGAGAAAGAGCGGAAAATGTTTCGGAAATGGGGAGTGTGCATACAGTCAGGCTAGCCTGACTGTATGAGCCAGTCTCAGCAGTCATTGAATACATCAGTGTATACTCTTCCCTTTCTTTTCAAACCGCAGTTGTCCAGTTTCCCCCATTGTCTGAACTTGCAGCCCGCGCGGCATACGTTGACCCGTCATGGTGCAACCTTGAACGCTGCATTGTTAACACGACCCCTTTTTCTCTCTCTCGCTCCCCCCCCCCTTTTTTTATTTTTTATTTTTCTTGTTTGTTTGTTGATGTTGTAACATAGGCGTAGCCTGACTGTATGCACACTCCCCATTTCCGAAACATTTTCTGCTCTTTCTCACAGTTTTATGCAAACCTATATAAGAAATGTGTTCAAAATGTTTGCGACAGCAAAATCATGTAACTTTACTCTGATGAAGGCAAGTCCCGTTGCCGCTACGTAAGTAAACATTGTTTGTTATTGTTCTTGCTGTGTATCCGACTCTTTACTTATACCGCTGGGAAAGAAGACGTTCTACGTCTCCCGCGGTAGTCGAGGGGCGGCGCTAGTTGACCGGCCTCAGAGCTCTTGTAAATATAAACCCCCGCTTTAAAGTCGAGAGAGAAGCCGCTGTGGGGATAGCGTAATGGCGAACGCACCGCACCGGTTATGCGGAGATGTGGGTTCGAGTCCCGCTCCCGGAAAACGGCGAATTTTTTCTCGACTTATATTTTCGCTTATTTATCAATGAATCAAAGAAACGTGACAAGCACACGTCATTCGGCCCTATTAAATATTTCGAAAAAAGCCGAATAGCACTGGCAATGACGACTGCAACCTTGATATATATATATATATATATATATATATATATATATATATATATTGTAACGGTGAACTCACACTTTATTGAGGGTTGTACAAGGTGAAAGGAGTGCGTTTATTCTAAAAGGCGAACTTGTGCCCGACAGCAAGCCAGTTCAAGACAGCTCCGACTTCTTTTTCGTCTTCTTTCCTCGACCCCCGGGCGGCCCGAAACCTTCTTCTTCTTTGATGCTTTGTCAAAATCCCTAATAGGATTCCGCTGAGAGCGGAATCAACTTACAGTCGTGGCATTGCCCCCCTTTCCCCCTCTCCAAGCTGGCAACGACCAGATGCCATGCCATGCGATGTCATTGCGATTGGACAACAGCAAAAGAAAGGAGAAGCAGTCATGCCGGCGGCGTACTGTGGTAGTATTTAGTCAGACATGCGTAGTGCTGCGTCATTCTTGTGTGTCGCACGTTCGGGTGTAGTAATATGTTTAATATGAGGACGCCATGTAAGCTTGTCATCATAGATTATACCGAGATATTTTAATTCTGTAACTTGACGGATGGATTGCTGTCGGTACAATAGGCATAAAGAAATGGGGATGGTAACCGGAAATATTAAGACCGCACATTTTCCCACATTAAGTGACAAATGTAGCCTGTTAAGCCAATTATCTAGGGTGGCCGGATAGTTTTGTAGTCTTTGGCACAAGTCATGAATGTCTCTGCCCGATGAGTAAAAAGCAATATCATCGGCATAAACGTAAGTTGATATGCCATCCATTATGGGAACTGATCTGAGAATAATATTAAAAAGAACCGGAGAAAGGACTGACCCCTGAGGAACCCCTCGAAACTGCTGATAGTGCGAAGATGATATGCCACCTTTCGAACAGAAGAATGTCCTTCCAGTTAAAAACGCACCAATCCACGATTGGATGTATAGAGGGATTTCGCTACTCTCAAGATGTGACATTAAGGTAGTATACTCTACGCTGTCATAGGCCTTTGTTATATGAAGAGTAACAAGTGCGCTCACGTGTTTTAGGCTACGGGCTAGTTTAACGCGGCTCTCAATGTCAATATGAGCCTTCCAAATGGAATTCCCGGGTCTGAAGCCAATTTGAGTGGGGCTTAAAATCTTATTGCTTTCAAGAAATCGCATAAGGCGACCATTAAATATCCTCTCGACGAGCTTTACCAAGTTGCTAGTTAAGGAAATTGGCCTGATGTTATCTGGGACGTAACCTAATCCTTCGTTTTTTAGCAATGGCACTATCTTGGAGAGTTTCCATTCTGGAGGTATCCAGCTATGTTTCATTGACGTGTTTACTATGTTGAGTAAATCTTCAGGGGTTTCCTCAAATAAAAACTGTAACATTGGCACAGTAATGCCATCTGGCCCCGGAGCAGCCTCAGACAGCTGTGAAACGTCAGCCAATTCCGACATTTTCACTGGTTTGAAACCAACATTAGAAAGTTGACTGACAAAAGGAGTGGAGAACACAGAAGAAAAGCGGGATTTAAGTTCTTGTGCAATTTGTTCAAGAGCTTCAATAGATTCCTGTGTTGAATGAACCACTGAATTTTCATTGTGGAGCTCTTGAACTACCTTTCTCTAGCGAAGAAACTGGTACAGCAAACGCCTATTCTTTGGCTTTGAGAGAGCGGCAAACTTCTGGGTGTTATGAGCTTCTTTCGCTTTAGACACTGTCTGTTTGAATATGGCGGCCGCAAATTTGTAATTGGTCCAATTAGACGGGCATCGGTTTCTTAGCAGTACCTTCCAAGCCGCCTGCCTTTGATTATACGCCCGTGCGCAATCTTGGTTCCACCACGGGCTATTGCCATCTTTTTGAGAAGAGGTAATGAATTGGGAAGACCTAACAGCATCCGAAATGATCGAAGTAACTTGAACTGCCCTGCGTTCCTCGTTACCGGATGGAATAGATTGAAGTGCTATTTTTACTTTGTTTTGCATACGGTGTAAATTTGTATGCCGAATCATACGAGCACGTGGGGACCTAGAAGGGCACACTATCTCAAATAAAATAGGAATATGGTCACTACTTGTCGCGTGACCTAAAGTAGACCACGAAGAGATATTGCCGGAGTTTGAAAAAGTCAAGTCTAAGACTGAAGTAGTCTTCCATCGAAAAAATGTTGCTGAACCAGAGTTATAACAATGCATATTGTTATCATTCATCCAACCACTTAGCCGCCTACCACAGGAATCTGTGCGGAGCCCCCCAAGAGACATGGTGGGAATTAAAATCACCGCAAATAATAACGCGATTCTCACACGATTGCAAAACAGCATCGAGAGGAGAGGTAGAAATGACGCCTTCCGGAAAATAGGAGTTAAGCACCGAAAATGCAAAACACCCGGGCAGGCTAAATGTAACTGCTAGAATTTCACAATCCACCGACATGAATTCAAATGACTTATGGGCTTTATGACAAAATTGCAATGACACGAGAATTAACAATCCACCTCCTCTGGTTAGTCGATCTAAGCGGAATATCCGATAATTACGGAAATAAAATGGCCTACACGGAGTCAGCCAGGTTTCTTGCAATAAAATAATGTCTGGTTGTTCTTTAGAGACTATAAAATCAAGGTCTGTGAGAGCTGACATGACAGAGCGGCAATTCCATTGTAGGACCCGAAGCGACATTACGATGAATTGATGGCTGCCACCGCAGCTTCCAAGATCTCATTTGTTTTGGGAACGCCTTGACCTTTTTTTGCTTTTTGTTTGGGAGACGATTCCAGTGAGCCCACAGTCGGAGATCCAGTTCTTTCAAACGGAACTGTTTGATACTCCATGTCCACCGGAGAGTTCAAAGAACTGGCACTAAGTTTGTTTTCAGGATGAATAATGGAGGATTGCAGCAAAGTGGGCTGTCGAAAAACGATTTTGGAGGAAGATGGATCACGTCCAGAACAGGACTGAGGCGAAGGGGGCACACTAGGGGGAGAGGCTGGTGAGTGCTGACTGAGCTCTGGAAGTTCAGGGGACTGAAGGGCTTTAGATATGACTTGGCCTGGCGATTCCGAAAGATTTGACTCACTAAAACTCTGTTGGTTTAGTGACCCTGCAGCTTTTGAACTGGACCCGTCTGTTGAATCGCTTTGTACCGCTACGCCGCACAATGCAGACACAGTCTGGGATACATGGGATGTGTGAGCTGCCAAAAGTTCTGTCATGGCATGCATGTACCTGTCCATTACTTTAGCCTGACTTTTTTCTATTGCAGAGGCAATTGTTTCAGCCAGAGACGAATCAACAAGTGTAGAGCCACGGACAACTGCTGAGGCATAGCCGGACAATCTTTCGCGAACCACTGTCATCGCCTCACTCCGCGTGCACCGACGTTTCTCAATCACTTCAAGGATCTTCATTTCCTGCTCGCGAACCGGACACCTTGAGTAGTCCGCCGGATGAGAGTTTCCACACAGGCAGCAAGTTACCTCCTCCGTATTGCATGGTGCGGGAGGATGATCACCCCCACACGAACAGCAGCGAGCCGCAGATTTGCATCCCCCGACACTATGGCCAAATCGCCAGCATTTTTTGCACTGCAAAGGACGCGGGGAAAGAGGCTCCACACGAAAGATAAGGGGCCACACTTTCAGTTCTGATGGGACAGACACCCCGGCGAAGGTAGCAATCACTGATTCGGTGGGATAGCGGGAGTCCTTCTCAATTCTGCTGCACCGGTGTACAGCTATGACACCCGCGGAAGCAAACTCTTCTAGCATATCGTTGACTGACATCTCGGTGTCTACTCCGCGGATGATGCCTTTTGCACACGCAAGGTGAGTAGGAACAAAGGGGCTCACCGGGAACGCAGCAAATGACTCGCACTTGAGAAGGTCCTGTACACACTCCAGGTCCGATGATCTAATCACAACTCCACCTTTCCCGAATGGATGCGCGCTAGAAATTTTGTTGAAGCGTTCCGTAGCGGCACGAAGGGCGTTCTGCATTTTTCCAGGATTGTTGTGGCGAATCGCCCCACCATACGTCGGAACCAAGGCCACAGGGATGTCGGTCAAGCCGTTGCGGAGAAAGGCTGTCAAAGGAAGATCCTGCGGAGAAAGGCTGGCCGACCAGGGGGTAGCCCCCCGGCCAGGGGAGTTAGTAGCCATTTGGCGCAAAAAGCGCCCACCCTAACTAGACTCCCAAAAACTGCAAGGTCACAGAGAGATAGATCACCAGGGAACCCTAAAATCCTGGCCAAAACCCCGCAAAGGATATAAGGAGTGATGCTCCGAACGCCGAACTCAGCAGCTGACACGCAGAGAAGCCAGCCGCGTGCGGTGCCAATGTGCACCGCAAAGCAGCCTAACTCGAGCTCCGTTTTCTTCGTCTGCTCACACAAATTATATCAGTTCTCTAAGGAACGTCACCCATTTTACGGCCCTGTGATGCACTCAAGGGTCTAACATAGTTCGCATAAAGCAAGCGACACCTTCGGTTGTCGACTGTTAAATGGATTATACATTCCGGGCCTTGGCCTTCATCACCGTTAAGAAGGAAAGATGATGTAAACACAATAAAAGCACCGGAGAGAGCGTTTAATTTATATATTGTAATGCATATACAGGCCGGCTCCTCTCGTAGAAGTAAACCGATGGCCGGCTCCTCTATTCTGTTAGGTTGATTCGTTCACCTGCTTCTAATGCCTCAAGCATCCATTTTGTGTGTCAATTCTGAACGATGCAAAACCATTAGGTAAGATTTGACGGGGCGCCATCTCAGTGGGTTGGTAATTCCCGTCAAAGCTGGATTGCGAAGGACCAAGTGTGTAGCCATCCTGGAGTTTGCGCTGCAAGAGGCAACTGTGTATACAGCACATCCCGTAGGCTGTTTGCGTGACGACTCCACTTTCCAGAGCACCATCTTTGCATGATTTACATGCATGATTTACATGATCTGTGTACATTGGCATCTACAGGATCGGGATTTTGTTCTGAATGGAATTGCCATGTATGTAGGTGTGTATACTGTATTTTCTTGTTCCCTAAAGTGGTGCATTTGCAATCACTGCTCTGCATTTCAACCACTCCTGCTATAGCCCTTAAAGGGCTGCAGTATGTGAAAATAAATAAAATAAATAAATAATAAAATATAAACTCCTAAAATTCGCTTCGTTTATTTGTGTGATGCTTGCGGTGTTGTTCTGTAAGATTTGGCGGGTATTTTGTGTACGTGTAAGAAAGAACACGAGCCAGTGAAGATGCCCCAAGTGCGAAGTTTTCTTCAAGTGTGAACTCAAGCGGGTCGGCGAATGGTATATTTATTGTAACGCTCAAGTTGAACAATAAAGGTGCATTTATGACTGTTAGAGAAGCAGAAAAACCTTATTCAGGACATCAGAAAGAAAAAAATTGCGAATGCATTTAACCACCCCTTGTGACCCGTTGATTGTAAAAGCGTGATTGTCCGATCGCCGAACATGTCCTGTCATTATTACCATTATCATTTCCCTTTTCCGTCGGTTTTTTTTTTCTTGGTTGCCATGACTTGGCACATACCCTCGTTAGCATCGCTAAGCAGAGAGGACATTCACCGGGGAGACTAAATTTGCTACCTTCCTACATGCTACTTCTGCAATTAGCATGCCCAAGCCACTCATGTAGGCTTCAGTACGCGTCTCCAGCAAACGTCCTTAATGGGAAACTGAAGTGATTTGTAAACATTGTAGGATTACTTGCGGGCTAAGGCGTGGCGCTGCTGAGCACGTGGTCGCGGGTTCGATTCCCGGCCGCGGCGGCCGCTTTTCTGAAGGAGGCGAAAAGCAAAAACGCTCGTGTGCACGAGATTTCGGCGCACGTTAAAGATCCCCAGGTGGTCAAAATTAACCCGGAGCCCTCCACTACGGCGCGCCTCATCGCCTGCGTTGCGTCGGCGCGTTAAACCCTACAAACAATTTTACTTGCACAACTTGTAGTCTAGAGTCCCTAGGCTCGGTGCGTTTACGCGACTTTATTTATCAGAAAACTCAATTCGGAAATGTGGTCCTCCTCTCTGCATCCTCGTTTCCCATTTTCTATGACGTTTCGTATGACGCTTACTCGAGGCAGGCTTGGCTTGACTGCGCTACTGCGTGGCTCGCAGACTACGACACAGTCAGTCGTCCGGCCGCCGGCGGGTCGTCGCAACTCGTTCGCTCAGTTAAAAACTAAGCCACGACACGATTGGTTCCTAGAAGAATGTGCGTTTAGTGTGTTAGTTTCTAGATGGCATCAAGCTTAGTGAGGTCTATGAAGTCAAAGTATTTCCACACAAGCGCGCATGTGACGCTTCGCTGACTGGTACGCTAGTAGAAAATCTAAGGTCAATTAAAGGCGGAAGAAGAGTCAGCGACGTTAATACAGGTGCTAAGGAATGAAAATAAACCGAAACTTTTATTGTAAAGCGTGAAAGCAAGGTACGGGGAGCAGTTTTTGTGCTGAGGGAACTATAAATAGTACAGCGGTCAGCAGCATGACCACACATTTGCGATCGCTTTTCAGTTGAGTTCAGTTCAGTGGAGTTCAGTTTTTTCATCTATTATTTACAGAAATATTCAATACAATGTTTGGACCCATAGCCTATTGGCTAGTATCCCGATAGTTCGAATTCCACGATAGTACTATTTTAGTTGATTTTTTGTACTTTGGTTATGTTTTCTATAGGTACTGAATTCACCATTCTGCGCTGCAATCTTCACTGCTCCATTAGCGAGTCAGCAGATTGCGTGCACACTGACACTAACGCGCTGGCGAGTTCTCGTCGGCGTGGTGTTGACATAAGCGCCGACTGCTTGCGAGCACAGTGCGGAATCAGCCGAATCTCGTACTGGTGCGAACACGCCTCTTACGACACAGGGACGAGCCAAGCGAGCTCCAAAGATGGGGGTGAATCGTCTCGCAGTTGGGCATCCCCGATGACAAAGAGACCGTTCAGCCACAGGCACATGGTACGCCTCGGCTAGTGAACCTAACAATCCTGAGCGGTGCTGCATGGTAGGCTTATCTGACCCATTATACAGCTGGAAACATGGCAGAAACGCGGTATGTCGATTCCTATGATATCGAGAATGCCCAACATGTGCCCAACCATGTTGTTGCGCAGAACGGAAACTGAAGCTGGCTTGAATTCCAATCTTGGACATCGTCCAATCACATCGCATCTCGAGTACGCGTCACAGTTGCGGCCACCGCAAATGTCGCTTGATATTTTTGTCTTCTTTCAGGCTTTATAAATTACACACTGCTTTATCAACCGGATAAACGATGAAAGGTGTTCATTTGAATCACTCTATGCAATGCAAACAAAAAATTAAGTTTGACAAATTCTCTTCAGTGCCCCTTCACTTTTAAGTGCAAGGCCATAGCGCATTCACTAGGCCTGTCCTTATCCTTTTCCCTTTGCGCATTTTTTCTTCTCTCCATTACTATGAGTCGGCACATACCCACGTTGGCATCGCCAAGCAATCAGGCTTTCTAGCGGGAACGTGCATTTCTACTCGCCTGATCGGTGCCTCTTTAATTAGCTCGGTCAAATCACTTACGCAAGCTTCCGTACGTGTCTCCAACACACGTTTCTAAGCCGAAGTACACAACACATTCACTATAGGTGCTCGTTCAATCCGCTAGAATCACCAAGCTGTGGTGGTATTGAAGAAGCGTGCCAGCCTCGCATTCTGCAAGTCCCTAGTACGAATCCAACCCAGACCCAAATTTTCGCAACGTCCTCTTCCACTTAATTACCCAGTTTTTTTCTCTTTAAGCCATCGCCATTCTGTGCGTCCTGCTGAGGCCCTTTTGCGTACCGTCTGTAGGGCAGGAACCACGGGTTTTCGATCTTTCGGATTTAATGCTTTCGCATTAGAAACACCTAATTTGTGGAGGTTAGCGCCTGTAGTTTAAATGTGACAAGTTATCAAGAACGTTATAATTAACTCAGCATGTATACAGTAATATTCAAGACGATGCCTACAAGGTACGTAGTAAAAACTAACGGTTGACAGCCACTTGAATTGATATGGCTGCATAGAGAGGGTATACATGTTTCTCGGGAAACTGTACACTGTAAATACGTGCCGTTACTGCTTGAGGCCCACGTTCATGCACGCATGACACATAGCCACGCAAAGAAATGACCAATAGTGAGGCCCTTACCTTACTAGATATACATGTGGGAGGCCATCTGGCCCACGCCAGTATCAACGTATGCACGCAGGTGCACATGGCGCATGTCCACGTTGGGAATTTCTTTTTCTCGTATTAAAGCGAGGACTTCCGGGTGTGTATATGAAGTATCACCCTTAGAGGATTATGACGGCCCTACGTCAACAGCCGTGGCTGTAGGTCGCATTAGCTCGAGGTAACCGTTAACGATTTTCCCCCCACTATTGTACATCCTGCTAGGCGAGCTATTGTGGTGTATTGATATTATTTTCTGTTCTCGTTCCGATAGCTTCCAGAACCAAGTTAAACCACCGCAGCATAAATACTGCTCAGGTCGCAATATGCGTGTGCTCCGAACGAATCTTAAACGATAGGCTCGTTTACGAAATTTCACGGCCCACATGATCTCGAAATGTATCGCCCACCTAATGCGTCGCAATTGCCTTCACAAGACGGGATGTCACCAACTGCTAGCTAACGACCGCAGGCGTGCCAATACCATACCATCATCCAAGTTTCAGGGTGCCACCTTCAACCGCCATGGAACATCGGCACCGTACGTTCGTAGCCTACAAAACAAGCTAACATCATTTGCACGCATTATCGGCACGCTTCCCAACGGCTCTGGTGTATGCTGCGTCCCTTTCTTTTAGGGCAATAATACTCCCTCTGCGAACGCCCGCTCCACTGGAGCCTTCCACCCCAACGCTCACAGAAGGAGGCCGGGCGGACGCGGCGAACGCGGCTTTCATTGGCGAACGCACCGTACCTCTTCGCCGGGCGCGTGACGAGTCACGTTGCCCGAAACGACCCAGCGCCGCATGCATGGGAGGCTGCGGGGGTGGTCGGCTGCCGGCGCAGCTATAGTGCCTAGAATATTCTAGGCACTGCAGCGGCGGCGGCGGCGACCGCCGCTCTCATGCTGCGCAGAACGACTGAAAACGTGGCCTTGTGCGCAGCGCCGACAGCGGGCCCGGCGAATCACGTGATTCGCTCCGATGGGTGTGTCGCCTGGGGTGTGTCTCCGGTCAAAAGGTCACCTTGCGCATCCTCCACGAAATCGCTGGACGAAATTCAGCATGCCTCCTCACCACTCTGCTCTACATACGACGCACCAAAAGACACGAGCGTGTGTGAACGTCCACGGTGCCCGACAGGCACTCATAACGTCTCTGTTTAGGCCGAATGGCATGGGATTGAAACGGATTTTTTGGCGAGCCCTTGGTAGGGTCCACGTCAGGCTGAACGGGTTTGTGAAAATATTTATTGTGAGGCTATCTTTATTGCGAAGTTACCTATGTAATCCCTGTCTTGCACCACCTTGTTTTGCGCGGAACCCCGGTGGATCGCCAGACGTCGATCGGCAACTTCGGCAGTGATTAAATCTATATCGCCGCAGCTATTGATAATGATGCAGGAACCCGAACGTCTGTATTAAATGCAGAGCATTTCAGTAACTCACGATGTCACCCGCGTTGGCGTCCGTAGTCCGCACGCTCACTGCGCATGCGCGTCGAGTCGAGGCGATAGCGAACACTCTCGCGAGGGGCATTGGATTGGATTCGAACACTCTCTAGCGAGGGGCATTGGATTGGATTCGATTGGATTGGCATGGATTGGATTGGCTTGGCTTGGCTTAACTTGGGTTGGATTGGATTGGATTCGGATTGGATTGGATTGCATTAAAGTGGATTGTGTTGGATTGTGTTGCGTCCTAGCCGCGGCACGTTGCGTCATAGCCGCGGCAGACGCGCTGGGGCTGGCGCATGTGCAGTACTCTGTCTTCCGCGGTTTCCTCTCCTTCGGGCGCGCTGCGCATATAACCGGTGTGCCGTTCTCCGGCGAAGCAACATCCGCTCTTGGCTCAAACACCTAGAGTCCACGCCGCTTTACAAGTACGCCGACGTCGTCGACTGGGACCGGCTTACGCAGTCCCCTCAACGTATATAAGCGGCGGAGCGCGCGTTCGGAATTCAGTCAAGGGCGTCTTTGCTTGGCTTTCGCTTGACGTGACGCTTTGCTTGACTCGAGTAGATCATCATCATCATCATCATCATCATCATCATCATCACCAGCCTATCTACGCCCACTGCAGGGCAAAGGCCTCTCCCATTATTCTCCAATTATCTCGGTCCTGTGCCAACTGTGACCAATTTATTCCCGCAAACTTCTTGATCTCATCTGCCCATCTAACTTTCTGCCACCCCCTGCAACGCTTGCCTTCTCTAGGGATCCACTCTGTTACCCTTAATGACCAGCGGTTATCTTGCCTTCGCATTACATGCCCTGCCCACGTCCATTTCTTCTTCTTAATTTCTACTAATATGTCTTTAACACCAGTTTGCTCCCTGACCCACTCCGCTCTCTTCTTGTCCCTTAATGTTACACCTATCATTTTCCGCTCCATTGCCCGCTGAGTCGTTCTCAATGTAAGTTGAACCCTCTTAGTGAGCCTCCAAGTTTCTGCCCCGTAGGTGAGTACCGGTAAGATGCAGCTGTCATACACTTTCTTCTTCAGTGACAATGGTAGGCTGCTATTCATTATCTGAGAATGTCTGCCATATGCACCCCACCCCATTCTGATCCTTCTAATTATCTCTGCCTCATGGTTGGGATCTGGGGTCACAACTTGGCCTAAGTAGATATATTCGCTTACCACTTCCACTGCCTCGCCACCTATCTCAAACTGCTGTGCTGTCCCGAGGTTATTGATCATTACTTTAGTTTTTTGCATATTAATTTTCAGGCCCACGGTTCTACTCTATTCGCCCAGTGCGGAAAGCATGCTTTGCAATTCGTCCCCCGAGTTACTTAGCAAGGCAACGTCATCAGCAAATCTGAGGTTACTGAGGTATTCTCCATTAACCCTTACTCCCACCTGTTCCCAATCCAACGTTCTGAATACTTCTTCTAAGCATGCTGTGAATAACATTGGAGAGATTGTGTCTCCTTGTCTGACACCCTTCCTTATAGGTATTTTACTGCTCTCCCTATGGAGAATGATGGTAGCTGTAGACCCATTGTAGATATCCTCTAGTATTCTTGCATAATGCCCATCTACCCCCTGGTTCCGTAATGCCTGAATGACTGCTAGGGTTTCGACCGAGTCAAATGCTTTCTCATAATCTATGAAGGCTATATATAGGGGTTCAGTATACTCAGCGCACTTTTCTATCACCTGATTGATCGAGTGAATATGATCCATTGTTGAATAACCTTTACGGCACCCTGCTTGTTCTTTAGGTTGACTGAAATCTAAGGTTGCAGAGATTCGGTTAGCGATTACCTTGGTAAATACCTTGTAGACGACTGACAGTAAGCTGATCGGCCTATAATTTTTCAAGTCCTTCATGTCGCCTTTCTTATGGATTAGGATGATGTTCGCGTTCTTCCAAGATTCCGGTACCATTGCGGTCATTAGGCATTGCGTATACAGGTTTGCCAATTTTTCAAGTACAATTTCTCCGCCATCCTTCAAGAGGTATGCTGTTATCTGATCCTCACCAGGTGCTTTGCCCCCTTTCATTTCTTTCAAAGCCTTCCTTACTTCTTCGGTCGTTACTGGTGGGATGTCTATCTCCTCTGAACTACTGTCTCGTTCGGCATGATCCTGTATGTCCCGACTACTGTATAGGTCCCTATAGAACTCCTCGGCCACTGTGACTATTTTATCCCTATTTGTGATGACATTGCCTTGCTTATCCTTAAGTGCATACATCTGATTTTTCCCCACGCCAAGACGTCTCTTCACTGCTTTCAGGCTACCTCCGTTCTTTACAGCGTATTCGATCCTCTCCATATTATGCTTCCGTATGTCGCATTCGTATGAGATGCGACGCATTTACTCGAGTTCCCCCTGTGGGAAGATGCGGGCGGCTTTTTTTTGCTAGTGTTTCGCGCATGTTTTCGCAGGCGCCGCTCGTGCGTGCACGAGCCATCCGCGCATCAAAGCGCCATCGTAACGGGGTAGTACATATATGCGCGTGCCTGGCCGGCAATAACACACCGGCTAAAGCGTCGCTCCAGGAGCCCTTCAAAGGGAAGCGGCGCGCGGAGTGCAGTCAGCCAGGAGCACGCATGTGGGGCCCACCGCTCCATTAGGGTGACAGGCGCCCTTTCTCGGCCTAGTTCATCCCTGTCCCTTGGCTCCGTCACCCTCCTTCCAACACTCATACCCTCGCCACTCCCCCACTTGAAACAATTCACTTTAAATTTTAGGGGCGAAGCCCCTTGCGGGCTAGGGCTGTTGGCGTTTCATGTCGTCGTCGTAAGCGTCGTCTCATGTAGTCACGGTACTAAAACACTGGCAAACTCGTTTACGCCTCGGTCTAGAACGTAACGCGTACTAAAAAATCACGCCATATCCACGGAATGAATGATGATAAATGGGGCGAAGCTCGAGAGGGGGAGATCATCGGTAACCGTAACTCTCCCGTGAAAGTTCGCCCATTACATCATTAAGAAAGACGTAAGACTGTGTGCGTACATTGTACAAATCAACTTTTATTTTCGGAGTCAATGCTCCCAGGCCCAGACCTGGTGAAAGACCCCGCGCCATCGAGGACTACCCCGCACCTCGACCACAATTTGTCTCGTAGGATGGGACACAACGGTAAAGAAAGCACTTTTATTTAGGGCGAACTTGTGCCCGAACAAGACGATGATGATGAAACAACATTTATTGAGCCCAAAAGATTTGGTGGTGCCCACAGGCACCAGACGGGGGTGGTTCCCTATTCACGGGACCCATATGTCGCCAACAACTCCTGGCCCCTGGCCACCAGGGCTAGCTGGGTCGGCAGGGCGGGGCTGGACAGCAAGGTCTCCCATCGCTCAAGGAGTAGGGGTGGGGAAGTGGAGGTAGGATAGGGGGGTGTAGGGGAGGGAGTGGGGGGAACTGGACTCTTGAGGAACGTGCATTCCGCCATGACGTGCGACAGTGTGCCTTCGGTCTGCTTGCAGAAAGGACAGGTGGCGTCGTGTAACTCGGGAAACATTCGATGGAGCAGGGTTGGGTGCGCGAGTGACCCCGCCTGCACTCTGCGCAGGATCGTTTGCTGTTGCCTGGTTAGAGAGCGGTGCGGTTCGGGTAAGGTGCGCCGTTCTTCCCTGTACGCTCGAGTAATCTCTCTGTAGCTTGTCATTGGGCTCGGGGTGTCCGCATCATCGCGCGACTCGGTGGCTGCCCGGAGCGTCATTTCGCGGGCGTGGTAGTCGGCGATGGTGTTGCCTGCTACCCCCACGAGAGGAAACGAGCTAAGGTCCTTGCGTCTCGTTCGATCTCCGAGAACGACTGCCTGCGTTCGTGGCGTGATCTCTTGCGTCATCTCCCCCTCGCAGTGCACGTGCGCTCGCGCCTCCGTTGGCGAACACAACAAGCTCGCGCTCCCGGTGCCGAGTTTGCGCTGCCGGTTGCAGCCGGTTCTTGCGCGTGCAACGCGGCCCACTTTTCGACATTTCTTATTGCCCACTGCTTCGCAGTTACATTGGAATATCGTCATCAGCAGCAACGTCCGGCGGTTAGGCCTAGTGAATGGGGCATGTCTTCCTCGACGCCACCGCGGCTCTTTCGGCCGCCGTTGCTGGCGTATCCATGCCCGCCGACCAACCTGAAGGACCCCCCCCCCCCCCCCCACGCCTCCGCAATCGTCTTCACAATTGCAAGAGCCCCCACCTACCGCGCAGCCCCAGCCCTCTCCAACGCCGACTGACCCGAGCCCTGCTAACCGTCCAGCCACACCACAAGACGTCGCGATGAATGAAACAGAAACTGTTCCTGCTGAAGACACCAATCCTGGTCATCAACTCGGCTGGAATCAGCAAGACGCCTCACACAACTTCATTCAGACTGGACATCAAGGCCCCGATCCTCGTTTCAAGTCGGTCACATGTATGAGATCCTCCGTTGCACACCCTCCTGTCAACCAAACCGACCGGGTGAGTAGACCTCGCTATCTGCTCGTGCTAAGACCGCTATCAAAATATAACATTAACAACATACCCAAACAAACTCTCGCTCACCTTATCGGTAACACCGCGCCCCAACCGTACCTTGCAGAACTAGCCTCTCATCGATACGATACTCTCGAAAACTGCCTGCACATCACGACGTACTACGAAACCCACAAGGACCGCCTCCTAACAGTAACTCACCTTCAGTTTCCTCAGTCTGGCACCCCTTTCACCCTCCCAGTCGAAATAAAGCCTTCCCTCTACCGGCCCAACTCCTCTCGTGGGGTTATTGAAATCGAACCCAGTGACACCAATGATGAAATCAAGCAATGGCTACGATGTGAACAAGCCAAAATCCTCGACTGCCACCGCCTAGGCCGCACTAACAAAGCTGTCATTACATTCGATTCCCCCGTGCCACCCAAAGTGGTCAAATACTATATGGCCATTGTGAAAGTGTCCCCATACCAACCACGCCGAATGGTGTGCTTTAATTGTCATAACATTGGCCTTATGTCAAAGTACTGCCCCTCCCAAACGGTGTGCCGCTTATGCGGAAAAAAGCACCCAGAATCAGACGACTGTGGCCCGACGATTTACTGCGTGGTCTGTGATGAGTTCGGTCACATTTCGCTGAACCCAACTTGCCCTGGACGCGTACCCCAAACCACCCAGAGCTCTCCATCCAAAGATAAAACTCAAGGAATTTCGTGGGTAGACCGTGTCAAGAACAGCAACAAAGAAATAGACTTTCCTTCACTTACAGCCCCTTTAAACGAAACAAGAAATGCAGCCAGGACAACCGACCAAAATCCACAACTCGCCGCCATTCTTGCTCAGTTGAATGCTCTTCGAACTGAAAATCAGCAACTTAAAGCTGAAATCGCTGAGCTCAAGCGAGCGCATGTCCCCAAGCGGAACCCCCCAAATAACCCTCCGTCAAAACAATCTGTGGCGCCGCTCACAGTTCGCGGCCGCAGCCCCAGCTCTAAGCGAACCCCTACCTCTCAGGCCAAAAATGATCCCCAGATGACCCAGACGTTGCAAACAATTCGCACGGAGATCCATCAAGAACGGCTTGCACGGTTGGACGACGGCCGTCGCATGCAAGAATATTTTGAAGGTCAACTCAACCAAATCAGAGACCTTCTCCAGCAAGTTCTTAAATCAATGCACCCTCCGGAACCCATCCCCGAACCCTCAACCTCGATCCAAACCATGACTCCCACATCACTCACAGCCCTACAGTGGAACTGCCGAACCTTCTCTTCAGCGAAAACAATTCTGGCCAGTAAAGTAAAGCAACTCAGACCAGCTTTCCTCCTCCTTCAAGAAACTTTGGATACACCGAAAATTTCTGGCTACAACGCTTTCGTAAATCCCTCCATATCACGAAAAGGAGCCACCCCCGGGTATGCAGCAATATTGGTCGACGCGTCGATTCCGGCTGTACAACTACAGGTTCCCGCCTCGAACTCGAAGATGCACGAAGTTGTGGCCATTGTCGCCCAGCCACCCCACGCTAAAAAGTTAGTCTTGGTGTCCGCCTACTATCAGCCATATTCTGCCTCCACCGGCACCGGCCCCTTCACATGGCTTCAATACCTTATCAATGCACAATCAAATACCCCCATTCTCGTCGGGGGTGACTTCAATGCACATCATACGGCATGGGGATACTCAACAAATTCGGCTCGTGGAACAAAGTTAGTTGAATTTACTGAAATCCTAAATCTTCAACTAATCAATGATACAATATACCCTACACGCATCGGTCTACATCCATCTCAAAAGGATACCACACCAGACCTTACGTGGGCCTCGCCAGGTCTTATGAATTCATGGGTACCCTGCTCTACAACGTGGGGCAGTGATCACTTCTCTATTATCATCACATTCCGCGGCAAACGAATCCGGGACGGGCGGAACAAGAAACAGTGCACCCACCTTAATTGGTCTTCCTTCCGAGATCATCTGCTTCAATACGATCTCCCTACATCACTTGCAGCAATGGCTGAAATTATACGGAAATCCTCTGCTGCTGCATTGGAAACTATTACATGCGATGAAGATTCCCCTACCTTTGACAATCACCTCGCCAACCTTTCGAAACGAATGCAGTACCTCACCAAGCTATACCGCTCTACTGGAAAAAGGCACAACATACTCCGACGTATCCGACATCAGTACAAGGTCATTAACCAACACCAAAAAGAACTATCAAGCGACAACTGGGTAAATCTGTGTCACAACCTCGGGAAAACACCAGGTTATGTTTCTTTATGGAAACTTTACCGCAGCCTTGGGGACAAAAAACGCAGTAAGACACCAATAATTAGCACTATCGTGCTGAGCAGCACGAATCCCGTGGATACCGAAGAGCTGCTACTCAAAAGCTTCTTTCTACACGTATCACTAACTCTCCCACCCCCTCTACCCGAATTCCCGATCCCGGAACCGTGCTCCGACCTTGAAAGCCCCTTCACAATCGCTGAACTTTCTACAGCTATTCGTCAAGGTAGACCGAAGTCTGCCCCCGGACACGACGGCATACAATGGACCCACCTCCGCAACCTTCCAGAACCAGCACGATATAAACTCCTGGAACAACTAAACGATTCCTGGGAAACCGGGCAGGTATACCTATGCTATCCCTCATCTATCCCATACCGAAACCTAACAAAAAACAGACCTCTCCTAACGATTTTTCCCATCTTCGGCCAATCTCCCTCACACCTGTCCTAAGCAAACTCATCGAACGACTCATTAACAATCGAATAGTGCACTACCTCGAGTATGTCGAACCATACCTTCATCCAGCGCAAACTGGTTTCCGCCCGAATCTCGGCACTACCGACAGCCTATGGCTGCTGCGACGTGTCATTAATCGCTCAAGCTGTTCGAGACTCCCGGACTATATACTCGCACTGGACCTCCGAAAGGCCTTTGACTGTGTCAGTCAGAGAGCCATCCTCGATGAACTTGCTAAGGCCTTTCCTAGCCAACGAGCACAGACATGGGTCCGAAACTTCCTAGAAGCCCGCCCCATCAAGCTTCAAGGAACATTTCCAGGTTGGACCCCTCGTACCTTCTACCTGGACAGAGGAGTTCCTCAAGGCTCGATCCTCAGTCCCACACTCTTTAATCTAGCCATGACTAGGATCGCCCGGAACCTTCAAAGAGACAACAGTGCGAGGTTTACTATTTATGCGGACGATATCACAATATGGACCGAGTCAAGGGACTACCCGAATGAACGAACTATGATTACGGCCCTGTAAAATGCAGTAGAAAGCATTGAATCTACCCTACCGGATCTCGGGCTTTCCTTAGCCCCTAATAAAACCGAATTTCTATCAGTTTTTGGCCGCAACCCAGCTCTTGACTTTAGTCCGCCTTGCATCATCGTTGGCACCACACCTATCACCGCCAAACTCGACCACATTCGCCTACTAGGCATCCCCGTCGGTTACAAAAGTAGCCCGACTATATGGCTGAACCAATTAAAACAGAAATGGAATTCGACTCAACATGCCATACGAAGGCTATCTAATAAGCATGGAGGAGCTAAGCAAAAAGCCGTGCAGACACTTGCCCGCGCCGTTGCAGTCGGTATTCTTACATATGGAGCCCAATCTTACACATTGAATTGTACCCAACGACGCGCTCTTAATGTCCTTCACAATGCGACTCTTCGTACAATCACTGGCTTACCACGCCATACAAAAATCTCTAACCTCCAATCTGCGGCTGCCCTTCCACCAATTGAAAAAATTATTCAAGAGCAAACCGGCCAATACAACTTCAAGCGGAAACTTACGCATCAAGGTGCAATACTCATGGCCTGGGATAAGCAAGATCACATCATCTTACCTGATTTCCCGATACCTATTCCTCCGCGGCAACGACCTCTCCTGACCGAACCAACAACAACTCACCCCATCACCCGCACAACGGCCATTCCTAGACAAAAACGTTGTCAGAGGCTATTCAGCACAAAACAACCCGACGAAATCGACATTTATACTGATGCCAGCCTGATACCACCAAATGTTGGAACTGCCTGAGTTTCCCCAGATGACCGAGCCATTATAGAAACCCGACACTCCAAAATTCCTGTAACACCCACGGAAGCGGAACTACTCGCAATTACCCATGCTCTTGACTACTTGATGTACGACCACCATCAACCTATACCAAAAAAGATCAGAATATTAACCGATTGCTACGAAGCATTTCAAGAACTTCGACGACCATTTTCAACGCACCCTTCCGTAAACCAAATTATCCGGCAAACAATGACCCTACAACTGCATGGCATTCAAGTCCGCATAGACTGGACTCCTGGCCATGATTTGGCGGCACCGGGGAATCAGGCAGTCCACGAAACTGCGCAGGAGGCTTGCTCTTTCCTATCCTCCGCTGACCTCGCCGTCGCCCAGCCTTCAGACCTTCCTGAATGCTTGGACACGACCGAAAATATCAGCGTACCCCCCGCCATTCGCATACACCGGTACAAACACGAAAAGAAACTCCGACTCAAGCAACTTACGCCGAAGGATGACGTTTCCAACAGACCTTCCCTTACAAGAAGCCAAGAAATATTTATTAACAAATTCTATACAGATGCATCGTTTTCACCGGAAACAATTCGCAAATGGTACTACCCCCACATCAACCCAAAATGTCCATACTGTCAGCAAGCCGTCACGGCTGATTTGCACCACCTGGTCTGGATATGCCCCAAATTCTCTCGATACCGGAATTTCACTTCCCCAAACCCAGATCCCTCAATCCGTATCGATCCCCTCACATTAGATGAACACGCCTTTAACCTTATAATACGGTTCGCCACTAAGAGCGGTCTAGCGCGAGTTATATAGCGATGGCCTACACCAGTGAATGGACCCTTCAATGCTGAACAATTGTCCTGTGAAACACTGATGCCGCCTCCCGAAGACCACGAACTCATACGAGCCCCCTTCAACCATGAATCCTCCCCTCCCAACTCCCCCCCCCCCAAGGCCTCCGGCCTTCCCTTTTTGAATAAAAGATTTAACAACAACAATCTCCGAAAGCATGCGGCGGTCACGTACCACGAGACACAAGGGATGGACAGACCCATGACTTAAGGAGGTTCGCCCATAAAAAACACCGGGACACTTGTTTACGCCTTGCTCTAGAGAGCTTAGTGCTTCAAAGACAAGATACTTTTACAGCAAAGCTGTGTACCTCTGCGCCCAACGTTTTCATATCCATTAGGAAAAAACGGCAAGGCGCCAAGAATACACTTATACACTGCATGCTTCTATACTCCCCTGGTTTCACGATAGTGGAGATGGCCCGGGATTTTGATAATGATATAGGCACCCGAAAGTCTGTATTTGCCAGTGTTTCGAGTGGGTGCACGCGCCGTGCACCCACCGATCCATTCGGGGGGAAATGCACACGGCATCCCCATCCAATTCGCCGCAGGCTCTTGGCACCATCCCCCTCCTTCCAACACTCATCGCCCCCCCCCCCCATTTGGAATGAATGCCTGTAGAGGCTACTGGAGTTGAAGAAATATTTACCTTTAATTTTTTTAAGCAATAGCTTTAGTTAACTCAGTGGGTCCAAAATTGCTAGGAATGCTTAGAACTTTCTAACAATATGAAGGTGGAAAGCCTAGTTGTACCTTCTGCTGATCTGCTTCTGAACTTTCTGTTTCACTTTGAGGCCGCGCCCGTCACCACTTAGACATAATGGTGGAAATAAGCAGCAAGTTCAAACTCGCGCATCTTCAGCAGTATTATTTTGCACGTTTTAGCATTCCGGTTACCACAAAATGACAGGCATAAAAATGGCAGATTTATTCACCGAACTGGAACTTGAATGAAGATACACGTGCGCACAAGAAGAGGGGAGTGCAATATCGAGTTCACACACGAGGAGAGCTTTTCACTTCTAGTTAAGGCTTAAAGGTGGGCTAGTTGATGTTGACTTAGAACCATATTGCCAGTGAAAAAAGAGACAGACCTAGAAGGAAGCCGACTAGCGATTGTCCTCTATGGTTCTTTCTTGGTCCCTGTCTCTTTGTCCCGGCAATATGGTTCTATTCCACTTCCGGTCAAGTAAGTAAGCTTTGTACATCGACCTAGATCTTTTTTGGTTAGGTTCATCATCATCATCACCAGCCTATCTACGCCCACTGCAGGGCAAAGGCCTCTCCCATTATTCTCCAATTATCTCGGTCCTGTGCCAACTGTGACCAATTTATTCCCGCAAACTTCTTGATCTCATCTGCCCATCTAACTTTCTGCCACCCCCTGCAACGCTTGCCTTCTCTAGGGATCCACTCTGTTACCCTTAATGACCAACGGTTATCTTGCCTGCGCATTACATGCCCTGCCCACGTCCATTTCTTCTTCTTAATTTCTACTAGTATGTCCTTAACACGCGTTTGTTCCCTGACCCCACTCCGCTCTCTTCTTGTCCCTTAATGTTACACCTATCATTTTCCGCTCCATTGCCCTCTGAGTCGTTCTCAATTTAAGTTGAACCCTCTTAGTGAGCCTCCAAGTTTTTGCCCCGTAGGTGAGTACCGGTAAGATGCAGCTGCCATACCCTTTCTTCTTCAGGGACATTGGTAGGCTGCTATTCATTATCTGAGAATGTCTGCCGTATGCACCCCACCCCATTCTGATCCTTCTAATTATCTCTGCCTCATGGTTGGGATCTGGGGTCACAACTTGGCCTAAGTAGATATATTCGCTTACCACTTCCACTGCCGCGCCACCTAACTCAAACTGCTGTGCTGTCCCGAGGTTATTGATCATTACTTTAGTTTTCTGCATATTAATTTTCAGGCCCACGGTTCTACTCTGTTCGCCCAGTGCGGAAAGCATGCTTTGCAATTCGTCCCCCGAGTTACTTAGCAAGGCAACGTCATCAGCAAATCTGAGGTTACTGAGGTATTCTCCATTAACCCTTACTCCCACCTGTTCCCAATCCAACGTTCTGAATACTTCTTGTAAGCATGCTGTGAATAACATTGGAGAGATTGTGTCTCCTTGTCTGACACCCTTCCTTATAGGTATTTTACTGCTCTCCCTATGGAGAATGATGGTAGCTGTAGACCCACTGTAGATATTATATAGTATTTTTATAGAGAATATCTACAATAGGTCCACAGCTACCATCATCCTCCATAAGGAGAGCTGTAACGTACCTATAAGGAAGTGCGTCCGGTTAGGTTAGGTCAGGTTAGGTTAGACGCGCAGGTGGTGCGCGTCTTTGCGGGGAGAAGTCCTGATTGGCCTGCCCAGGACACCGTGGAGACGTATACGGCTCCCCGCAGTGTACATTCGCCATCCGAAGAGGCGATGCACTGAGTAGTACAATGCTGCAAAAACATGAATACACTTATTAATTGTGAGTGTGAAAAACTTCAAAGTCTAACCGAGCGCCGCTGAGTGCTTCTTGGAGATTCGCGTTGCGGGTAATGTTCGCTCTTCGCTCGTTTGGCCGCAGTCATCCAAGAAGTTGAAGAAGCCGCCACGGGCCAGGGTCTCCCAGCTGACGACTGAAAAGGAGGACAGGGCACTCCCACCCCGTCCCCTTCTAGCTTCCTTGAAAAGAAATAAAGTTGTTTCTCTCTCTCCCCTCCCTTGCTCCGTCTTCCGTGTACCGGCATAGAGGGCCGAGTGGAGCGGCATCCGTGTTTTGCTGCCACCGGGAGCTGGCCGGCGGCTGAGTTACTCTACGCAGCCACCGCACCCTCTCTGCCCATCTCCAAAGATTACCTAAGCAACAGAGACGCGCGCTTTGGGTTTCAGGACGATAGTCTTCCATGGCTGGGTTATTTAAACGACAAAATTGTGGTCTGGCTGCCTGAAAGAGTAAATTTATTATCAAGTAATCCTGGTATCAGTGATACCGAGTAACAACCAGAAACAATTAAATAGGTGCAGCGTCCATTGTTACAAAACTAACAGAGCCCGAAGGGTAGCAGTTGCGGACACTTACAGAAACACACAAACAATTGAGAGTTGTTTACAAACAAAAGAATAACACACAAACAATTCAGAGTTGTGTGACAGAAGAACACAAATATAATTTATTAAATATCGTAACAACTGGAACCCGTTTAAGTTAGCCACTACACGGGTAGACAGGACACAGGATATATGCACTGTGCTACTGATGAAGGAAAGTGAACAGCACACGAGTTCACGAAAACCAGATCCACTGCACCAAAGGCTCTTTACGCTGGCGTCCACGGCACAAGGCTAAGTCACCGGAACTCACGCGTAGAATTCAACATAAAAGTCACAACAGTTCACAAAAAAACAGGAGAAGAAACACGACGTCTCATTCAACTCACGGTCAATGCCATGGCAACCGCCACTACGAAACTACGAAAACCACACTTACGCATCCTTGGATTGTACTGGCAACAGAACGGCACAGCTGACATATGGGTGCAGCGGGCACTAAAGCAGATAAAGCAGATATCAAATATGCTAAAAAGAATTTCCCACAAGATCTATGGTGTGAGGGAAGCAGAACTCAGGCGCATTGCAGAAGTTCTTGGCTATACGAGGATCATGTACGGGTTTCCATACAAGTGTATCACAGAGCAGCAACTCCGCCAGATAAACAATCTCTTGAGACGCATAACCCGCATCACACTCGGGGTCCCCAGCTACGCTGCAAATACTCTTGTTGAGGGCACCGCCATATTTAACATTTTAACCGACCGAATCATTATGCACTATGCGAGAAGCACAGTCTCATCGCCTCAAAACGTCTAAACAAGGTCGTGCCCGACTGCAGCAACCTGCCCCTCATACCACTCGACCACAGAAGAAAAAAAGAGTTTAGGAGGGAGCGTCACGTGACAATCGTGAAGTCTAGTCATAAAAAATAGAAAGAAAAAAACCCACGGGAACTTCACCCTCACGTGACAGGCAAGCGGTAGTTCTTTGTGCTTCACGCGACCGCCCATCCGCGCTGCGCGCATGACTGTATGCGTGCGTGCGGGGCCGTCCGTGCCGCCTTGAGTCGATAGCTGCCGTACGGCACACCATATACGCCGACGATATAACGCTATGGGTTCCAGGCGGCAGCGACGGACATATCGAGTCAACACTACAGCAAGCAGTCGATACCATCGAAGACCAGCTGAAAGGAACGGGACTTATCTGCTCGCCAAGCAAATCGGAGCTCCTGGTGGTTCCACCGAGTTAAAGACGAACGAGGACAACACGGTCAACAACAGAATCGTGGTACGGACAGGCAACGGACAAGAGATTCCTGAGGTCAGGAAGATACGAGTGCTGCGCTTTCAAATCGAAAAGAATCGCACCAACGGGGAGATGGTCCACCGACTCCTAACCAAAGTCACAGCGGCCACTCGCCTCATAAAGCGGGTGGCCAACAGGAAAGCCGGCATGCGGGAGGACAGTCTGATACGGCTGATCCAATCGTTTTCCGTTAGCCATATAACGTATGTCGCTTCCTACAACAACTGGAAAGCGGCGGAAAGCAATCGTCTAAATGCAGCTATACGCAAAGCATACAGAGCAGCTTTCGGTCTTTCCGACAGCGCAAGCATGGACCTCGGCGTGCACAACATGCTCGAGGAAATCAGCGAGGCCCAGCGAGCCGCCCAGATGGAGAGGCTCAAGGGATCGAAGACCGGTCGAGCCATCTTAGCCAAGCTAGGACTCGAGCCCGGAACGAGCGGTAGACCACTCAACAGACAAGAGGACATACCGGCTAACATCCGGAGCGGGACGCGGGTACAACCCATCCCCAGGAACATGGACCCTATCCACAACGGGGAGAGGAGAAAGGCGAGAGCCAAAGCCATGATCGAGCAACACGCCAACGCACCTGGCACCCGATACGTCGACGCAGCGGAGTACCGTAACCGGGAAGCCTTCACTGCAGTGGTGATCGACGCCGTAACCGGAGAGACAGTCTCTGCAACGAGCGTTAAAACATGTGAGGCGCAGAGCGCCGAAGAGGTGGCCATAGCCTTGGCCATCGCTGACCTAAACACCAAGACAGTCCTCTGTGACTCAAAGGGAGCCGTGAGGAACTTTGCCAAGGGCAGGCTGTGTCGTGGAGCAGTGCGGGTGCTCACCGCGTTGGATTTAACGGGCAGAAAAGTAACAGTGAAGTGGTTCCCCGCCCACGGGGGGACAGATGTGTCTAAACTTGCGGACAACCACAACGAGACGGCGAACTCTGTTGCGCGAGAATTATCTGGCCGCGCAGCAGAAACGAGCCTGTCTGCTGAGCTGTGGGCGGAAACTAAAGATAGGATGGGCACGTTCCACGATATTACAAAGTATTATCGCATGAACAGACGAGTAATGACACCGCCGCACCCTGATCTTACCAGGGAGCAGGCGGCGCTATTTAGACAGCTGCAGACGGGCTCGTTACTGACTCCGGTCATAATGAAGCACATATGCTCAGAACAGTATTTATTTATTTATTTATTTATTTATTTATTTATTTATTTATTTATTTATTTATTTAGTACCCACAGCGCCTTGCGGCATTACAGTGGGGGGTGTACAAAAAGGCAGTCACAAGAAGTACTTATCAGCAAGCAAGAAAGCAAGTTATAAGAGAACGCATATATACATTTCAAATAGCTGAAGACATGCCACGAAAAAATACTGCATTATTGCAATAATTCAGAAAAAGGCACTCACAAGTACTTTACACAAGCGGGAATCGAAAGTTCAAAAAACGACAAAGCAATGAAAAGGGCACATAACATTTTCGATAGCCCTCAGACACACCACGTGAAAAGACGGCATTGGTACGATAATTGATAAAACAGTGCGTTCGGCCAGGCTGAGAAAATGCAATTCATGTATTAAAAGAAGCAATTACAGAATAGTGAGCGGACAGGTGATTTGAGGAAACAGCAAAACCTGCGCTGTAGCAAACACATGACAATGTTAGTTTAGGCCTTCGAGTGACGTAACTGTGGACAGGAACGTGTTACTAGAATGGTGTACAAACACGGAAGAAGGTAATCTGTTCCACTGACGAATGGTTTTAGGAAAAAATGAGTGAAAGAACGCACTAGATTTACAATCTATCTCACGAACTTTATAAATATGGTCCATGCGGGCGGATATATGATGAGGCGGGAAAATATACGATTCGCGCGGCATACCATTCTGTGAAAAATAAACTTCATAAAATAATTTTAAGCGAAATACAGTTCTGCGATGCTCAAGTGATTCCCAATTCAGTAAGTTCAAGCGGGTATTTCTACTAAAACTTGTCTCTTTTGCCAATTTTCCTAACAATTTTCCGGACGACACGTGTAAGGTGTGCCGCAGGGCTCGGGCCACTATGATCCACATCCTGTGGGATTGTGCCGCAAGACCAGCAGAAGCGGAAACAGAGACTGTGATCCCGCCGTGGCTTCAAGACGCGGCGCGGAGCTATAAAACGGAAGAGAGAGAGAGAGAGCAAACATCTTTATTGAGTCCGGCAGCTGGGACGCAGCCTAGTCGTCGTGTCGGGCCGCCACTCGTCGTCGGCTCCCTACTCATGCATTGCCTCCAGTGGAGGCAGCAGTTTCGGGGCGCTGGCGTTCGAGGGCCCCCAACACCTGCTGGACGGCCGTATGCTGTATTTCGTAATCCTTGTCTCTGGTCGCACTTGCGAGAAGCGGCGGGAGCGTTTTGGCTGTATTGGCTTCACTGGGGTGTAGTCTACAGTCCCACAGAATGTGAGATGCTGTGGCTCTGTCCTTCTTACACAACACACACACGTCGCTTGGGAACACTTCTGGACACATGTGTTTGGCTATCACCGGAGTCATTAGCGCATTAGTTTGTAGTTGTCTGTACACGACCGCTTCTCGTTTCGTCAGACGAGGGTGCGGTGGTGGGAAGGTCCGGCGGTTAGCTCGATACCACTCAAGGATGTCCCTATAGGTGGTGAGTGGCGACGCTTCGTCGAGCTCTTGCTCTGCAAGTTGGGGGCTGGAGCTTGCGCCGCGTCCGGTGAGCGCGTGCGCTGCTCGGTCCGCCTCCTCGTTGCGGTTGCTGCCCGTACCCAACGGGCCGGCGTGCGCCGGGAACCACCTAATAGTCATCGTCATTTCTTTGGGAGGTAGGGCCCCGCACACCCTCACTGCACTGTGGGAGACACGATTTGTGGCGTAGTTCACGATCGCTGTCCGCGAGTCGCTGATCACAGTGGTGCACTTCGGACTTGTGAGTGCCAGAGCGATCGCCATTTCCTCGGCGTGATGCACACTCTTGGCTTTGACGCTGCCTGCGGTGTATAGTTCGCCGGTGTTGGCGGCTATAACAGCTGCCGCATACGTGTTCGGCTGATTTGGGTACTTGGCCACATCTACGTAGTATGCTCCCGAGTCGTTGGCGTGCGATGCCGTGAGTGTCTTCGCTCTTGCGAGCCTTCTCTCTTGGTTGTGTTCGGGGTGCATGTGGCGGGGGATCGGCGATACGTGGAGTCTGCGGAGCAGGTCCTGTGGGAGTGATACATGTTCCTTGTCGTCTTGTAGTGCTTGATTTTGGTAGCCGAGCCGTTGCAGTATGTAGCGTCCCGTTCTTGTTAGCGCAGCTTACAAGATTATCGCTATAACACGGAAGACCAACTCCTGGCCGTCTAGCAGATCCTGGAGGCCCTCGAAAGACAGCGACCGAGTGAAAGCTGCGAGGCGTCAGCCACCCCTCGGGGTAACGGCGACTAGCCTGGGGGCGAGTAGCGAGGACGCTGACGAGTGACGGTCCAGACAGGACCGACGTTAGGCCTCGTCTAAGTATCCCGGCAACGGGGTGCCTACTGCAGGTGATTTAATAAAGTCTTTGCCATGTCATGTGCGTAGCGCGCAGCTCTGCCTGCAACCCGATACGCACAGCGGGATGACTGTGCGGGTGAAGAGGCAGAAAACACTTGTATTTATTGAGCTTTCGGATCCGTCGAAGTTCACGCCGTGGTTCACGCCACCGTCGATTGATTGATTGTGTTGTGTGCAGCCGTGCAAAAGGGGGATGCTAGAGTACGATATCCGGGCGCCTTATATTTTATTTCACAAAACACATCGCACTTTGTTGGTTCTGATTATTTTATCTTTTCAACTTTGCCGCTCAGGCCCTATTCTTGGTGATCATTCGTTCATTGTCAAGGCCGCTGTCAGTCCAGAAGTCACCACGGTCCCTCCTAGGTGTAATCTCGCATTCGTTTTTCCTATTACCTATCGCACGGATTGAGCAGTCCTCAGGCAACGAGCCCGCGTACTACCTGCTACGTGAGGCCGAGAATTATCCGCTCTTCCCACGGCCGCCCCCAAAATCGGTGGTTCTGCACCTTTTAAATGCAGAGCATTTCAGTAACTCACGATGTCACCCGCGTTGACGTCCGTTGTCGTAGCCCGCAACCCTCCCCCTACACTATATAAAAAAATTGGACCCATCTCCCCGCGAGGGGGACTCGAGTAAATGCGTCGCATAGGGGGTGGGTGTATTGCGTTAACGTTTAGTGTTTGGGGAGTTGGTAGTAGTGAATGCGTTGTATCAGCAGCTTCTTGACGTAGTTTGAATGAGTCAAGGATATAAGGCGCGTTCGTAGCCTCCCATTCTGTGTCGGCTTTGTGGCGCAGTGGGTAGAGCACCATGTACATTGCGTTCCGCCCGCAGGGTCGAGGGATCGAAACCAGGCGCCGGATAGTATTTTTTTATATAGTGTAGGGGGAGTGGTGCCGACTACGACTACGGACGTCAACGCGGGTGACATCGTGAGTTACTGAAATGCTCTGCATTTAAAAAAAAATACTATCCGGCGCCTAGTTTCGATCCCTCGACCCTGCGGGCGGAACGCAATGTACATGGTGCTCTACCCACCGCGCCACAAAGCCGACACAGAATGGGAGGCTACGAACGCGCCTTATATCCTTGACTCATTCAAACTACGCCAAGAAGCTGCTGATACAACGCATTCACACCACCAACTCCCCAAACACTAAACGTTAACGCAATAAACCCACCCCCTATGCGACACATTTACTCGAGTCCCCCTCGCGGGGAGATGGGCCCAATTTTTTTGTTTTTCAATACACTGAAGGAGGCAACAACGCACCAGAAACTTCATCACGAAAATGCGTCACAAAGCACGTTTACATGAATGTGACAGTAGCGCGTATCGTATTAGTTCGTCGAATCGGGCAAATGCGACGCGTTTGCGTTTGGATCCGTTGTCTCGCTGCGCCGCCCGATCCCGGCAGTCGCTTGACATCGACCGTTAGCGAGCTACGACGACAAAGCGAGCCCATAAGTGCTCTGCACTTAATATGCCTAATCATTTCCACTCCGCTTGCACTTCAGCTCCTCCGTCAACTTCAGGCTCTGCAGGTAGGAGTCATCCAATAAGTGCAGCGAGTAAATTCTGCTCGCCGGCTTCGGCGGCCAGTTCTTCCGGCTGCCGCCGCGCACGACCTCTGCTCACGTTTCGCGCTGCGCATCGTCACGTGGAAAATAATGCATCTTGGCGCCGTCCGTCTATTTGCTCGGACAGGCTTCCACTGCAGTACTTGGAATTCCGTGAGCTTGCGATAGCAGAACTTTGGTGAGCTCGGGGACGTGCACAGGCCGCTTAGCTAAGACACCACACAGTTTTCGGCACCAGTGCAGTTTTCGGCACCATGCGCCGGACACGAACTGAATTGACCAAAGACGTCGAAAACTCAAAGTGCGCAAAGTTTACAAACCTTGTTAACAGAGATATCAAGGGTATCACACCCCCGCCTTCTGCCGAAACGAGACCCCCGACAACAGCACCGCAGGCTATCGTTTCCGGTTCCAAAAATGTCTACATGACGTCACCCTGAACCGGCCAGAAGCGTCGGACGACGTTCCGTCACGCCGATAACGATTTCACTAGTGCTGCCGATTTGTGGTAGCTCGCGGCTGGGACAATTAAAATCGATTTTCGATGTGATTATAGCCTCGTATCGCTGCAAACATTTCTCTGGGACATCTGTACAAACTACTCAAGCCAATTCTATCGTTTTTTAGGCCTCTAAATTTGTAAAAGAACAAACAAAAATCAAACCACCACGCCGGAACGCACGCCGATCAACGAACGCCCGCGCAGCGTCCTGCCGTGGTTTGAACCGTGGCGACACCGACCGGAGCGGGCGGAAACTATAACGGCAAACTGTTCGCATGGCGACGCAGTGAAACATCCCCCTCGCGAGGGGCACGATCAAATGCAGAGCATTTCCGGGGGCGCACGACGTTAAGTAGTTTGCGTTACGTTAATGTTGTTGCACTTGTGGCAACTGCTGACGAGAGAGCGCTCGTCAGCAGTAATTTGAATGAGTCAAGGATATAAGGCGCGTTCGTAGCCTCCCATTCTGTGTCGGCTTTGTGGCGCAGTGGGTAGAGCACCATGTACATTGCGTTCCACCCGCAGGTTCGAGGGTGTTGCGGATTTGTAATTTACCGCCAACATGGGGATGATGATAGATGCGACGAGAAGAAAGTGGCACGTTTGTTCTATCGTTCGGGGCATCCGAAACGGGGTTCTGCCGCCGGGATGTATGCTCTGCCCTCCTGCGCTACATTGAAAATTCAAAACGATTCTCTTTATGATTGCGATTGGTCACCCTCGCTTTGATTTTTCAGGTTTTTTTTTCCCCCTTTTTTCTCAAAAATTTTTCAAACCGGTCTAAATTATCTTTCCTGAAAGTCGCGTGATTAGAAAAGAATTCCATTCATTTTAACCATCCTCTGTTGATTGGCCGATCCCCTGATTGGGTATGTGCCATACCTAAAGGCGCAACAACAACAACAACAACAGCACCCAATACTGCGAGAAGCACGCGGGGGAGTTCGGAACGCTGCGCTTGAACGACCGTGCACGGCTTTGCGTCGCTCTCTCCACGGCGCCAATAAACGCTGAAGAACGGCTTTCCCTTTTCTTAACATTGGTGCCGAAAACCCGGGAAGCAAGCCAGCGTTGCGGCGAGCCTTCTCCTGACGAGCTGGGTACGCCTTTCTTCAGCTACGACCGGCATGGAATGTATCGAGAACAAGCGCGCGTCACGGCGGGCTATGAACACGAAGATCATCAGCGAGGTGGACCAGCTGCTGCAGTCTCAGCAGTTGGACCTTTCCGCCCTTCGTGTCATTCACGGACGTCTCCGAGCAAGCAATTCAGCATTGTCTGCGCTTGAACGACCGTGCACGGCTTTGCGTCGCTCTCTCCACGGCGCCAATAAACGCTGAAGAACGGCTTTCCCTTTTCTTAACATTGGTGCCGAAAACCCGGGAAGCAAGCCAGCGTTGCGGCGAGCCTTCTCCTGACGAGCTGGGTACGCCTTTCTTCAGCTACGACCGGCATGGAATGTATCGAGAACAAGCGCGCGTCACGGCGGGCTATGAACACGAAGATCATCAGCGAGGTGGACCAGCTGCTGCAGTCTCAGCAGTTGGACCTTTCCGCCCTTCGTGTCATTCACGGACGTCTCCGAGCAAGCAATTCAGCATTGTCTGCGCTTGAACGACCGTGCACGGCTTTGCGTCGCTCTCTCCACGGCGCCAATAAACGCTGAAGAACGGCTTTCCCTTTTCGTAACAGAGGGATCGAAAGCAGGCGCCGGATAGTGTTTTTTTTATATAGTGTAGGGGGAGGGGTGCGGACTACGACTACGGACGCCTACGGACTTCAACGCGGGTGACATCGTGAGTTACTGAAATGCTCTGCATTTAAAACACGAGGTGTCTTTAGCGTCCCACGGGTTTTGCGGTGTGGTTTTACGCTTTCTCCGCCTTTTTAATTGCACCGTTAGGTCACATTTCCTGTTTATTATCGCCTTTGTTTCACAGCGACAACATGCATGATGGCTCATTACAGGACTGCTTATTTTTGCTCTGCGTGTGGGACGGGGACCTTGGGTGTGTCACCGCGTGTCCATCGCCCTCCGTCGCCGGTCCTTTGGCGGGTGTTTGCCGCCGGTATCGCTACGCATGCGCCAATGAGCACCGATCTGAAAAATGGAATGCGTCTGCCAGTTTGGAAGCTCTGAAGATATAACTCAGGACTATCTGTTTCCCAAGCGAAAACCATCCCAAGTCTTCGCTGATAAAGAAAGCCGTCCTACGGTAAAATGTCCTATATATCCACGTTTTACGGGCGGTTGAAAGGAGCAGGTGGCGGAAGAAAACAATCATGGCTTGGGGTTTTCCTGCAGTTGGAAATATCGGGGCCAGCAAATATGCCGCCTCTGCTAGACCCCCAAACCCATGCACCCCAACATGACGCTTCCGTACACGGGGATTGCAAATTTCCATATAAGGGGCTTACCTTTGGTACCCCACTAAATGAATTTGAAGGGCTATCTGTTCGAGGTCCCTGAGCAACCGGGAATGAGTATTGGGCCCATGTTAGGGGTTTCTTTTTAAAAGGACCCTGCAACACTTCAACTTTTCAAATCTTAAATGCTCGCAGAACGTAGTCACCAAACACACCCAGTACTTAGATTAGGGGGTCGCAAAGTACCTTAGCGAAAATTACTGCTCTATGCTCATCAGATAGCATGGAAACTCGCTCAAAAGAGTTTCTCTCTTTTCCGGTCTTGACGTCCTTCGACGGCCCGAATTACGTCACTCAGGGCATGTAGGGGCTGTTGGCCGGTTTTCCTTCAGTTGCAGCAATGAATGCTTGTCGATTGCAACTTTAAAAATAAAAGTACGCGCCAAAAGCATGCTCAATATCACGTTGTTTAACATTTTATTGTAGATATATTTTATCTAAAACGATTAATCACGATATTTACAATTTTGCGCAATTATACATTAACGTACAAAGCGCGTAGTGTCATAATGGTGATCCCCAACACCGCTGTCTCCCCGCCACCTCAAGTGCAACCAACGAGCGGTCCAGTTTGCGGCAGCAGCTTTACGTGCGCTTTTTCGATGCCCACCGTCTCGGCGCCATCGCCGTCTTCAAAGCCCGATATGTGCATGGTCGCAGTCGTGAGGACGCGAGATTTCAGCTGTTAGGGGCAGTGGCAAAGAAGCTTTCAAAAGCCTTTGGGGTGGTGTTCCACTGCTCGCTCTCGCCCAATAGGCAATACTCGACCATGTGTGGTACGGTGTCCCCGGCACTCCACTGCTGACGCGACGTGACGATGTTGTGTGCGGCGGACCATCCGCCAGCCACGACTTCGAGGCACGACAAGCGCCGTTTGTCGGCGGGTGCGATGCAACGCCGTCGGGCGTTCTGGGCGAGAAAGTGCACCAGGTGACGGCAGCGTAGTCTTCGAGCTTTGTGTCCAGCTTGGCGACGTCGTTGACGCAACTGGCGTCCGCGGCGTGCAAGCGCACTGTGGTGGCCACTCGTTCGTCCAATGATCGGGCCAGTTGTACGCATTTCCTGTTATGCGATGACGATGTCGGGCTGATGACAGTGGCGTTTTTGCTGGCCTCCGAGCGCACTTTTTCCGCGGTAAAGAGCGGCAAATGCTTGCCTGTGGAGCTGAGCGACGTTTGGTGAACGCTGTCGATACCGAGCCCCAAGTGGTGCGCCAAACGGTGTCCCGCCTGTCGGCTGGTGGATCCGGTGCACTGGCTGCTTTTCGGTGGCGTGGACGCGTTCGTCGCCGCTCCCGCCAAGAGCGGGCCCATCACCTCGGGGAAAAGTGGCTGGCTGCAGCTAATCACCAGGAAGCCTATGGCGGTCATGGAGCTCTTGCACGTGGTCGGTCGGGACGTCGAGGTCGGCTGTGGCAGCAGGGCCTGCCGGACGGATGGATGGCGAAGGAGAAGGATGGCGCTGACGTGGCTCAGAAGGGCCCTCGCGAAGAAGGAGCCCCGCCGTTGCTCCCCCGGGCTGCCCTTGCTACCGACGGTCCGGCCGAGCCGAGGAGTCGTATCCTTGCGCCCCGACGACGAAGGCTCCAGTGCAGCCCTGCTGCACGTCGGCGACTCACCAAAGATTGTCTGCGGGCCGATGCTGGAAGACTGGCTGGGCTGTCCGTTGAGAGAGACCATGTTGCAGGGGTCGTCCACTACTGCTTTGATGGCGTGCTACTTCACTTTGTTGACCAGGGGGCATCCGACGGCGAGGTTCTTCTTCCCCCTTTCTTGCCGTCGAGGATATGCGGTAGCTTCTTCGGACGCTTTTCGTCCCCTGCCGAAGTGAAGCTTGTTATGCTATTCTGCGATGGAATTCGGCGAGCAAGTCTCGCGCGAGCTGGGCGTGCACCGCTCTCCGCTTTCTCTTCTTCCCTGCGTGAGCCAATGAGGCGCGTGGAAGAGTCCGCTTCCTCGAAAACTGGTTTATTTTTTTACTACAGTAACCTACGACGTGAACCTTCATATTATGATTCCATTCTGCAACTGCGTGGTCTTTTCTTTTAAATTTATGCACATTCATTTCGTAGTGTTATGAAGTGGGTGAATCAGCCCTAAAGAGCTCCCGCACTTCTTTCCCAATCCCCTATGTCTGTATGTTTCATAAGGGAAGGAACATTTTTTTTATGACGGAACAAAGTGAGAGCGCCAACCAGTCCTCATGAAGACGAATATGGTCCCGTCACCACGTGGCGCGATGTGTCAACGTGCCTTTACAGGCGTGCGGTCCGCTTTGTAGAGACCTCAAGGCCTTGGTCACCCTATTGCAATGCCCACGGATGGTGATAGCCACGTCCACAGATTGTCTGGCACTGCCTAATCCGCATGTAACAGCCTAAAACGCGTGACCTGGCTTCAGGTCTGAGAGCTGGAGGCAAGGTTATGCCTTTCATTGAGTGCCTGAAGGTGGCGTGTACGTCTCTATCGGTGGTACTTTGGAACTTAAGGGCTTCCCGTGAGTGGTCCAAACAAGCAAACATTTTGACTGAGGCCCCGTAGAATCAAGCAGGTCCAAACTTGCCGAAGAAATAGAAGAAAGCGATTTCCGAGATACGACTTGCCTGCATGGGACGCAACGCTGATGGAACGCCAAGAACGTGTCCTAAATTTGGGGCCGAAATTCTGCGTTCAACCATGTCTAGACACCGCCGACAGGCTGGAACTCATAAGGGGCGTCGCTCGGTATGTACTCCAAGAAGAAGATCGGTTGTGGGGTTGAATGTGTTGATGTGTTAGGCGAAGCTTCGGCACGTACCAGGACCAAGCCTAGTATTGGCAAGGCCGCCAGTAATTTGGTCAAAAACAACCTGCGTGTTGTTCAGGCAGATGATGAATGTATATTCGCGGTTTTACATTATGCCATCTCCTTGGAAAAGGCTTCTTTCACCGTTGCACAATACTTCGCTGAATTCAAAGTCAACATTGAAGAGGTGAAGAAACGGGCGGTGGAGGTTTTAAAACGATGTAACCAAGAAAATACGGCTTCGGATGTTAAGAGCGCTAATTGGCGTATGCATGGGAGGTTGGCGCCGTTACTACACCGGGGTGGCCAATCCTGCACCCGGTGGGAATTGTCCGGCATCGGGATTCGAACAACGGTCCTTCTGCACGCGAGGCGGGTGCTCTACCTCTACGCCACCGCTGCCGCTGCCACAGGACCGGGGTAACTCGAGATTAATGGGAGAGGCCTTTGCCCTGCAGTGGGCGTAGATAGGCTAGTGATAATGATGATGATGATGATGGTTAAGAACGCAAAGGAGATGAAGCTGGAAATGTTTTTCACCGTAAATACACATGAACACTGTATTGCGTTTAGGCCCAGAAGATATTGAATAATTTCACTTCGCATAAACTGAGCAGAGTGTTGTTCATAAACGACAAAACATTTCATAAAGTAAAATTATATTCCTGTATCGTGTTTTCCAGAATACATTTTCTCGCGTCACAGCTAGCTCACTAGCAGAAAGCGTGTTTGTGAGCTAATAAAGTTCAGAGAAAATTTACATCCTTTTGTTTATATTTCGAGCGAGAGTGATCTTGAAATACCACAGACACATAAAAGCTTTTGTAATGATGATGAAGACAATTATTTTGTGTGCAAATACTACACAGGATGCTGTCACAAAAGAAAGGTCTCCGTAACAAGGAAAAGTTCACGTGCTTAAATTAAGTATAATTTTAGTTTATGCTTACGACACAGACTTAAATGAACCGCTGAGCCGTTCAAATAGACCGGTTCACTTGAGTGAACTGAGCTGTTGTGAGCCGCTCACTGAAGTGAGCCGTTTTCCCCATCTCTAATGCCACCGCGGGCCTAAAAAAGGTGAAAATCTCAGGGTGCAGTGCGCGGGGGGAGCCCGAGGAGAGGAGAATGCAGCATTAGAGGAGCTTGGCTTGTCACATGGAGGAAAGACAAGGTTAGGAGAGGCCCTGACGTCACGTTTGTGAAGCTGTACCGCCATGTCAATGAGCCTAGTGACAAGCCCACTGGGCCCAGCACTCTTTCCCATTATCCTGTGCTGTTTCCGGTTTGACAACAGCTTCGTGGTACGGGCGGCTCGCGAAAGCGAAAGCAGACGACGGGATCAGTGTTTGGGTCCGTACAGCACGGCGGCCTTTGTGCATCAGCTGCAATGAATTTCATTTCACTTGGATAAGTGGCTGCAGGGGTTCGCAAGATGCCTCGCTGTGGCGTGCCGGCTTGCCGAAGCTGCCAACGCACACCTTCTCGCTGGCAGGCCGATAAGCTGGGAAAACCACTGTGGGGAAGAAGCAGAGATCGCCTCAAGAGAACGACAACTATGCTGACCGATGACGCCAATTATTAACCATCGGATGTTGCCTTCCAAGCAACATCAGATCACAAAGGAAATGACTGTAGAAGAAACGCTGCGAAATCAGCTGTAGTGCACGGATTGGAGACGACGACGACAATATTTCGACTGTATAATTGAGAAGCGTCGTCTACCGTCTACGTCTACGTAAAACAGCGTGTTGAAAGTTATTGGCTAACACTGATGTCGAGGGTGAATTCCTTAGTAAACGTATAAAATTTGTAAATCTAACCGCTTTTCTCCCAAACTTCGTTGCCGAAAGAGTGGTTTGAAACATGTCCATGAAGTGCAAATTTTTCTGGAAACCACCGTTTCGCACCGGCCGTAAAGAATTTAAGGATCATGATTCGGTTAATCTTCCAAACAAAGCATTGTTGTCTTCGTGCCGTCTTTAAGCCTCTCCATAAAAAAGCTTTCTTTGTATTTCCATTTAGATTTAAATTAACGATTGACCAAAATGTCGTTTCTTTTGGTTGCGGTTCTGTGGATTAGCAGAGCTACATTATACGCTTCTGAGTAATGAACGGGATGATTGACGGGGGACAAAGCGTTTACACACTCCGCCGTCTCGTTTTCATTTGTTACCTCTGTTTTATAGAAAGGTCACCACCAGCTAGCATCCACTGCTCTCCGTTCCGTCCTATTCAAGTATATAACGTGAGACCCCACAACGAGTGCTGGTCCTGCATGTGCGAGCTGCCGCATTTGCAGCCGCGCCGCCAAGGAGCACGCAATTTTACAGCGACAGCTGTACATTGTGCATTATATGTGGGGCACTCTATTTTGCAACGTGTGTGTGTCGCCATATGTCCGTCGCCGGTATAACGATCAAGGAGGAGGAGAAACACTTTATTTGCAAACTGGGTCTAGGGGAGAGGGGTGGCGGAGGATGCAATCTTCTCCGCGACCTGAGCGGCCCGGTTGGTTAGTGCCAACTGCACTTCCGGGTCGGAGCTCTCCAGGGCCTGCTCCCAGTGTAAGGGGGAAGGAAAAGGGGGAAATAGGTCGTGGGGACACTCGCAAAGGGAATGGTAGCGGGTATCCGGCTGGAGACATTGAGGGCAAAGAGGCGAAGGGTAGAGATTGGGGTTGATGCGGTGTAGGAGAGTTCGGCAGGGGGTTGTGTGGGTTTGAAGTAGCCGCCAGTGGCGACCGGCTTCGTGGTTGAGGAAAGGGTGTGGGGGAGGATATATCCTGCGGAGGAGGCGGAAGTGCTGGGTAATGTCTCAGTACGAGACTAGAGCGTCCTGGAAGCTGGGGGTGCCGTGGGTAGAGCCAAGAGAAGGGCCTGCTCGGGTGACAAGAGCTCGAGATGTACGGTACGGGCCGCTTCATTTGCTTCTGTTCCCGTGTGGGCCGGGGTCCACAGCAGAGCCACGGGGTGGGATGGTGTTCTGCGGGAGAGGATTTTGAGGGCGAGTGGGGAGAGTAGCCCTGCAGAGAAGTTGCGAATTGCTGACTGAGAATCCGAAAGGACAACTCGGGGTGTGGGAGACTGTACTAGGGCGAGGGCGATACCCGCCTCCTCCGCAGCGGTAGCTGATGTTGTATGTATCGTGAGTGCGTCCAAGGGAGGGCTGTCGAGCGATGAAATGACGGTTGTGGCGAAAGCCGGTTTATCGTGGTAGCTAGCTGCGTCGACGTATAAATGATGCTGGGAGGGAGGGAATGTGCGCTGCAGATGCAGGGCTAGACATAGCCCTGGCCAGTCTGCGGTCGGCGTGGTGGTGGGGGTGCATATTGCGAGGCAGTGGGCGTACATGCAAGAGTTGGCGTAGCGTAGTGGGAATAAGGGAGGCCATAGGTGAGGGGAAAGGGGAGGTCAGGTGGGCCGCTGCGAGAAGGGCGCGGCCGGGATGCGTGCGCGATAGTCTGGCTATCTGGGCTGTGCGGTGAGCTTCGACGGTGTTGTGAATGCCCAGGGCTAATAGACGGTTGGTGGAGGCGCTGGGAGGTATTAGAAGAGCAACTCGGTATATGCGTCGTAGTAGGCAGTCTAGTTTTGTTTTGTCAGAGGCATTCAGTTTGCGGTACGGGAGGTAAAACGTAAAGCGAGAGAGTACGAAGGAAAGAAGAAGTTGCAAGCGTTCAGGTTCGGAAATGCTGTGACGCCGTGTGGTGATTCTTCTTAGGAGGTTGAGTATTTGAAGTACGTGCGATCGGAGTTTAGTTAAGGTGGTCGCGTTGATGCGCGAGCTGCCGAGCACACATGCGAAAAACAAGATGTTTTTGCCACTCCGCAAGTCTGGGGGATCGAGCTCAGGCGCCTTTGTTTCTAAGGCAGGGGCCATAACCCTTCGTGCAGGAGTTCTCTCTCGCTCATGAAGAGATATAATTGCGGATATTTTTTTTTGGCTCGTTTTTATGCCCAGGTGGCAGAAGCGAAATGCGCCATGGCTTCTAGATTCCGGCTCAGTTAGAAATACGGACAGTACATGTACATGTCATTGCTTATCCACTCCAATACCCTGGCACACATAACATGTACAGTAAAAGTTCGTTAATTCGAACCGCAAGGGGAAGCCATCTAAGTTCGAATTAATGAAAGTTTGATCTGACGACAGGGAAGAATAACAACTGTAAACTCATATTAGGAAGCAGTGGGTTCTGTCAACGATTTGATGCTTGAAAAAGAGCATGCCTGCAGTGTGCCTTTTATCCTTGAAGGCGATGGCTAGCGCTTTTTGCTCTAACGGGCGAATGCAGTGGAGGGCCTCCTCAACGCCTGCTTCAAAACTGAACAAGAGACGGGCGGCATTCAATCTGGTCATGACTTCTGAGTCTACGGCCGCACTAGTGCTTCCTCCTTCTCCTCAGACGCGGGAATGATACATCAGGTCAGATGCGCAGAACCTGTCGCTGCCAGTGACGACACTGACAGCGACAGGTCCTGTGAATCTGACCATCATGCCCACATAAGTTAGCGCACCACACACCATGGTACTTGCCGTCCCCATCTACGTAGTCCGCAAGAAATACGGCTTTGAAAACGTCCGCCAGGGGGGTTTTACATTGGTTTTACCCCAGTTTACCTACTCTTTCCGTTTCACAGGCTACGCAGTCTTGTGTGTAGGCAGCGGGTGCATTTCTCTGGCCGTGTGCCAGGGGCCAAGCCGCCGTCGCGGTGGCGCATAGTTCGAATCATCCGTAGTGGTACCAACTTACTTTCGAATTAACGGGCTTTTTATACATAAACTTCTATAGAGCCAAGTAGGACCCAATCGTACACTTCAAATTATCCATAACTTTGAATTATTGAAGTTCGAATTAGCGAGCCTACACTGTACCCACGTGGAGGATTGAAGAAAAATGGCAAACCCATGCCTTACTGGTATACCTGAAAGCCATTTACCTCTGGTCAATAGCCACATAAACACACGTGGCACATGCCTACAGTGGCCTACAGTCAGAATTTCGTCTTCTATTTCTATGAGCGCAACGCGGGGAATTTCGTCCTTAGAGGATCGCTGTTTTCGCATAGCTCTACTAAAGCAGCTCTGGCTGTATGTCGTATCACCTTGTGGGGGGGGGGGGGAGAGGTCGTCCTGGATTCCACCCCCCCCCCCCCTTTTTTTACTTTTAATTAGTGTTTATTTGGAACAATAACTATGCAGAAAAAAATCAAGGCACCTTTCTCAAGATAAAGATAGTTAAAACGCGAACCTTTCTCCCATGCAACATGACTCAAAGTCTGAAATACAAGCCCCTTCGACCGTTTCGCAATGGCGCAGTCGGATAGGCGTCGGCGTCGTTACACGAGGGACCTTGGTTCGATTCCGACCACGGAAAGCATTCTTTTTTCTGGCTGCGCTTGATGTACCTCTGTGGAAACCCATTGTGTAAGTTGGCATTTCTGCTGTGCGGTTTGGGCGCAACGATTTGGACTTTGACTTTGGACTTTGAAGACACTGGCTTTCGACGAGAGGAAGCTTCGCGTTCAACCATATTTCACTTCACCCACGATCATCATCATCAAGTTGGCTTTCCTGCAGTGCGTGTTGGTGTGGACGGTCGCCATCAGTGAGGCAGAGCAAGCTTCGCTTTAAAAGGGTTACACTAAGGCACGGCGTACGTGTAGTCACTTCACCGACGATCATTATCATCGTCAGAGAAAGTTGGATTTCCTGCTGTGCATTTCGGTGTGGACAGTCGCCATTAGGGAGGCAAAGAACGGTTCGCTTTAAAAATCTCCCACCTCCCCTCGCGGGAACCCCTGTGCAGATGCGACGCATAGGGGGTTCACGTTGCAGCGTTGGACAGCGGAGGAACGGCGCTGGAACGATGGAGCGGAGCGGCGCAGGCACCGCGTTTTATAGCGCACATAACGGTGAGGGGACGCGCCGGCGCCAGTGCGTCTGCCGCGGCTATGACGCAACACAATCCAACACAATCTACTCTAATCCAATCCAATCCAATCCAAATCCAATCCAAGCCAAGCCAATCCAAGCCAATTCATTCGAATCCAATCTAATGCCCCTCGCGAGAGAGTGTTCGTTATCGGAGAGGAGAGGGGGTGAGCGGCGGGGAGCGCAGCTCACGCGGCGAGGAGAATGAGGGAGGGGCGGATGCCGACAACAACGCCGACGCCGGATGCAGGGACAAGGCGAGTGGATGAGATGCAGTCGCATCTAAAACGTGCGCCCATGCACTCCGTACAGATGGTTAACTGGAGAAGCTGTAACGTGCGGCTACGCCCGCACGCCTCTACTCCTGACCTTGCCCGCCGTTGTCCCTTGGGCTGTGCTCCACGGCGTCACGCAGTAGCTCGCAGCGCGCCCGCTCTGCTGCGAGCGAGTGTAGCAACGTTACGTCGTCCCCTCCAATGCGCCGTTCCTACTAGTTATCAGTGTCGGTAGATGTCAGTGTGGCGACGCCATCTGTAAACCCAGCCAATCCCTCTCCCCTTACTTCTAACCCCTCTCCAGCCGGGTTATTTCGCGCATGCGCATTGGGTTCCGCCGAAAGAGTTTCCTGCGTACACAGGTCGGCCGGTTTTTCCGCTCGCTTTGCCTTTAAAGCTTGGCTTTAAACGACAGTAGAACGGTTAGTGGCTCCGCTATGGTTATTTGTCGAGGGTACTTCCCACTAGTTGTATAACACTTGGAAATGTTCTGGATGGTTCAGATTCGGCGTGTGGAGACGTTTTTTTTTTTTTTTTCTCACTTGGGCAGGGTTTCCGCCGCAATGTGAGAGGCACGGGGCGAGAGGCGCAAGGCTGAAGGGCAGCAGGAGAATTCTCCGAGGCGGGTGCGATTCTGTCCGTCCAGGTGGCCGACGAAGGAAAGAAATGGGGGTGCATTACTTCCGAAGCCTGCATCCGCATCCCCTATAGTCCAGTGGAATCAAATATCCGAAATCGAAGAATGGAGGGAATAAGCTGGAAATTTGTATGTACAACAAAATTGGACGCTGTTAATTACGAACAATCTTGATTTGTAGGGATTCACGAGACAGCATGGCGAGAACTACTTTACGGTAATCTCAAAAATACTACAGTGGTCGCAAATGACATGATTCGACATCAGAACTGTGCTGTTGCTGGTAAAATTCATCAACACAAAAAAGTACTGACGCGAACACGGTTGACGGCCGCCGACTCATTCAAAGTGTTCACTGGTACGCGACAATTGAGTGAGGCCTGCAGTTCGCGCATAGTACGACACGGGGGGCCACGTTGTGCAGCACAAGAAAAACAAATATGGTTAGCCCGAGTCAGCTTCGAAATTTTATTGTAAAAAGAAATCAGAGCGAGTTTAACAACCATTCGTGCGACAGCTGCCGGTAGCGCGCTGTCTTAAAAATGAAGCATTGCCCGTCGCGCCTTGTTGAATCGCGACGCGGAGAATCCGTGTTCACGAGCTGCAGTCTTTGAGAGCCTTCTTGAACTTAGGTTTGTCACCTTTCTGGAATAGAGAGACAGGAATGAAATTGCGCGTACTATCGAACTTACCCGGAAGCTGCATAGAGAACGAACCATGTGCCGGCATACGTTTCCATTGGGTCGTTGTGCTAGTAGGCACTAAAAGCCCCCCACATGGGTATGACATTGCATAGACGTACTTCGTTGCATGTGCTTCGTATAACTGCAGAGGCCGTACAGTGACGTGCGTGCACGCTTTCTATGGGCCGAGTTCGACCAGAAAGGCGCACCTGAGGCGCTCCCTAAATATGAAACAGCGCAAAGACGAGGGGTGCGGTAAAAAAAGACAGGACAGGCGCCCCTCTTTTAAAGAGGATAGCCTTTCTTGGGCTACTAAACGCAGAAATTTTGGTCTGTCTGTATGTCTGTCTGTCTGTGATTCGATTCAGCCACCCGGCCGAAGTGAAGCAGAAACTGCGCAATAGTCTTATATACTCACTGCCAAATCTAAACGTAAAAGTCTGGTGTTAATGTTCATACTTGTTAACGTTGTTGAACAACAAGACATTACGCAAATATAAGGCAGAAAATCAATTCATGAGGGATATTTGCAGTGTTACAATCCACGGATGCTTGGTTTTTGCGATAGCAAATAAAATACTATATCAACTGCAGAAAACCGTCGCCTGCTGTTGCCCGCGCTACCTGGCGGCACTTAAAAAAATCAAACGGCAACAGCGAAGCAAGGTTCCACTAGGTAGGTTCCACGTTCCGCTTGGAACGCTCGTGGAGTAGGGCAGCGTCCACGACGATGTACTTACGGTTTGCTGGTTAGTGAACTCCGAGATCTGCAATAAATTATGATGAAAAGAAAAATTTTGCATTGGTTTCACAATCGTAGTAGGTGAAAAAAAGAAAAAGCGAAAATCGAAGGCGGAGGTGAAAAAAAATTGTGAAAAATTTCACAATTTATTTTGCTGTTAATGCCTAGTTCACTATCGGGTTGTATCAAGTAGAATATTTTCGTGAAATCCGCCTGTATTAATGCCAAAGTGTTTTAGTACCTCTGTGATCATTTTAAATGTGTGCAGCATTTATAAAATAGCGGTGATAAAATGAAGTGACATGTATGGTCCTAACGTGCAACTTGCCCCGAAGTGGATAAAAACAAACACGTGACAAATGCCACAATGATACGTCTCCACAAGTGTGTAAAAGACGGAAGTGGAATCTTTGGGTCACTTAGGTTTGCAAAGAAGTGAGGCAAACTGCAGGCAGACTACACTCACATCTGTGAATATAGAAAATGTCGTCTTATATTGCATGGCGTTACCTTTTCTGCAAGATTAGCTTTGATTTGTCGTGTCTTTATTTTGCGAATCATGCCCGCGTTTCAAAAAGAAATTATGGGCGCTTTTGTTATTACAAATGCCTTTGCTACCGATGCTGTCGCCACCATGTCTCTGTGACGTCGCACTCAGTGAAGTTAGTTCTAAACGACAGAAAATCCAGTTTGTGTTGCAAGCCCAGCTGACAGGTTACGTAGCGACATCGAAGGTCAACACGCCGATATCGGTGTGATTCCCGAAAACTGCCGTGCACTTGGTATGTGGTAGTTTTCAATTGCGTTGCCGCTATACCTCAACGGCGCCTCGCTCACTTCCGCTATATTTTGACACACACGGTGCTAGGTGTTCGCGTCATCGAACCGCTGTGAGACAAATGAAGGAGTGAGATGTGCGGCTTAACTTGCGATTTTTCAGCCATTAAGAGACCTTTAATAACCGAAGAAATGCCGAGGCGGCTTCGCGAAGACACACTGTGTTCGAGCCAAGCTGCACTCAACTAAATGGAACGGCATGTGCGGACAGGAGACTCACACTTGGTTCCACTAACCTTCGTGGAACAGTGGGTCCCAATTCAACGAAGTTTCGGAAGAAAGAGGCCAAGTTTCGAGTACATTCATGTACTTACATCGGCTTATAGACACTTGCTTTAAAAGGGTCGCGTTACCAAGTTCACGAACGGTCGAAGGCCGCCTTGGTCGGTACGGGTGCGACAGGACCGATAATATTGCAATTGCACAGTGCTGAGGAATTGTTCTATGCTTGGCTTTGGAATGTGAGATGAAGCAATAAAAGCCTCCCCCCCCCCCTCCTCCTCCTCCTCATCCTCTTCCTCCCTTCCCCCTTCAGCGGCTGCGTCCGTAGATAAGCGACCAATTCTGACGTGAGGTCTTGAGTGACAGAATAGCTGGAAGCGACGTCCTTCATGACGACCCGTCTCGTGATGACGTCGCGTCTCAAGTGCTCAGCGACGCCATTACTTCCTGTGAACCCATAACTCCCGGGCATACGTGAGTGGTTACGTAGCCGATGGACAGGCAAGTACGAAGGATTCGTAAATATTGACATTAAAATAGGGGGGACAGCAAATTCAATCAAGTTCACGTCCAATGCATGGAGGAGGGACGTGACATCGATTCGGTTACACCCTGATGGCGTTCCTAACCCGTCACTAACAAGCTACGGGTGTTTGGCGTCAAGCCGAACAAAAGTATTTGAGCTTAATTGATAGAGTTGTGCCATATAAAGGAAGCTAGTGTGTTTGGTGGAACAACTCAAACAGCCCCGCCGTGGTGGTTCAGTAGCTGTGGCGTTGTGCTGCTGAGCCCAAGGACGTGGGTTCGATTCCCGGCCACGGCGGCCGCTATTCTGATGGAGGCTGAATAGAAAAACTCCCTTGTGTTCAGATTTCGGCGCCCGTTAAAGATCCCCTGCAGACGGCCGAAATTAATCCGGAGGAGCACTCCACTACGACGCGCCCCATAGCCTGTGTGTAGCCTCGGCGAGTTCAACCCCTCAAACTTAAAAAAAATCATCGACGCGGGAAACTGAGAGCCCGCAGAAGCACTCAGTACGGCTACATTTCTATGTGTTTATAAGAATTCTGAGCCTCAAAGCACCCTCCGTGTCAAAACCTCCACTGTCAGAAAAAACGCCAGTACTCGCGGCGTACTGAACACCCGGAAAAACAGTGTGTTCGGGCGGATCGACTCGTCCACGCGATCTACCCAGCTACCGCAGCCCCACTCGCTTCTTGCGCGGCTACATCATGCTTCTCGGGGAAAAACGATGCGCAAGAAAAGCAGGGGGGCTTCCCTCTGTAAGTTTAAACTTCCAGGAAATGAAACAGATATTGGAGTTAACTTCGGAAGCCCTGTTCGTGAGTGGATCGTGGAATTTAACTCACGTAGTCACTTTTTTCACTATAGTCATCAGTAGTTTAAAGCCTCAGTTTATTTGCATGCTATGTTAGGAGGAAAACTAAACCCCGGGTGCCATTCGTGGCCGTCTTTTGAACTGCGGCAGTGGCGTCGCAGTCTCTAAAAATATGCATTTTCACCAGTTTCACGGTTAATATCGACTGTTTGTCTATAGGAGCGAAACCGGCTCGCTATACGGTAAGTTCTGCCCTGAGGCTTGCCAGTGCGTCGTCATGGCTGACGAGCCGTGAGGAGGATCTTGTAAGGGAAGAGGATGGTGAGACGGTGATGCGAGGGATTCGACAGTTTTAAATGCACCTTATTGATTAAAAAAATGACCGAACAAACTGCGAACGTTATCTACCGTCTGCTTCTTCTTGAATTTACACTGATAAATGTAATTAGAACACGGTGAAGAGCTAACTTGCGCTTTGTTGGGATTCGTAAAGAAAGAGCTTAATGCACGGGACTGGAATAACGACGCTATAGGCTATAGAATAAAACACACGCGAATAGAACAGACGCCCCAGTCTCCGTCTACATTTTAGTCCTGTCTGTCGCACAGTTTTTTTTTTGTTGTGGCAATATTGAGAATGTGTAGTTGCAACACCTTTCGCAGTCCCTTTAGGCCACGGAATACACGCTCAAGGACGAACCTTTCGTTGAAATGATCATGTAGGTGGTCTTCACCGTGCGCGCACGCAAAATTCCGAGCAAATTCTGCGACAAAACTCTCTACCGATAAAAATTTCATAAGGATGACATTCAGGTCACCACTTATTAAAACGTACCCCCTCCCCCCTCCCCTGCTTGTCTCGTGCGCTGCCCGCAGCAAGGGATAGACATCGCTTGCTGTCTCACCAGTGTCCCGCCTGCTGCTGGGGAAGTGTTGCAGAGCGCCGTGACTGCCTGCGCGGGGGACCGGCCGCCGAACATGGCCTTGGTGCTCTCCCACAGCTGCAGGGTCTGCAAGGGGCCGAGGCGACGAGTGCCGGTGCGCAGTTATGCGAGCTCAGGTCGCGGTTTGGTGGCCGCCCGTGAAGTAAATCTGGGCCCGGGGGACTAAAAATGGCGCATGGTAAAGCGTTGATAACAGCTCACTTACCGCCAAATCTTGCCCTTTGGCTGAACCACTATGTATTATTATGAGCAATATGAAAGGGAACACAGGAACGCGTGGCAAACAGCCTCGGAACGATACACGGATGGCGCTGTGAAAATCAAAGGGGGAAGGGGGGCGCTCTTCCACTAACTGTTGGCACTCCCACCACGCTGGCATGTCTAAAAAAGCAGTAGCTTGCGTCATTTTCCCGATAATATGGTATCGTCCGACAGCCGATAAGACGCCCGGAGGGAATATTGGGAAAAGTTGTTAGAACAGCGTCCCCCTTTCCACTTTGTTTCCGACGGCGGCCGCTGCATATCACGCATAGCTGGGTCTGAGGGTGTTTTCTACGTGTTCCTGTGTTCCCTTTCATATTGCTTACAATAGTACGTGTCTGTGCCTATGTACTGGTCTATGCTGGACTATGTCTATGTACTCGTTAAACATACCTAAAGGCTCGGCAATGCAGTGCCGAAGCGCCTGCTGATGCTAAATCACTGAAATAATTTTTCGACAGTTCTCTTTCAAACAACGGCACTAAATTTCTTAACTTACAACTGCTTGTAGCTGATGACCGACAGGACCTAATGAACCCTTTTTTTTTTTACAGCGAAGCGTTCTTGCGAAACTTTCTACCTCCATAGTACTGTCCTCTCGTGTGTATATTGCTTTGAGTGTTTGTATAGGTTTTCTTTTGGCATCGACAATTTCTTTTGCTATTTTTTGCGTGTCATTCTGTGTGTTCCCCTAGCTTATAGCACTCTCGCCCCTGCTTTGCAGGGTTATTTCTATCTATCCTGTGTATTTGCATACATTGTTCAGTGAGTTGTCTTTGTTTTTGCATTAATGGCTTCGCATTTTTCCCCGTGCAATCTTCTCTTTTATGTAGTTCTTTTCTCCCTTTACTTGTACCAAAACCCACTCCCTTCTGTAACACCCCATGAGGATTGAAGGTACGGAAATAAATAAATAAATAAATAAATAAATAAATAAATAAATAAATAAATAAATAAATAAATAAATAAATAAATAAAATTTCCAGGTGAGATCTATCTACCTTTACGTCTTAAGATGTACTACGCGATAGCGTTTCGTCGACGCCGAGGGAGCGTTTTGTCATGGAGTTGCTGCTTTCTAAGCACCGAAGGTAAGCGAAGAGAGTAAAACTAGCCTTGACGGTTTTGCATCGCGGTGGCACAGGAAATTCAGGCTCAACCTACGCTTGCGTAGCGTAAGATGTGGGCCTGAAGGGTTGCGGCTGTGTGGTGTTGGTCAGTTTGAGTGAGAAGGCGACAGTGTCCCTGATTCAAAGTGCTTATTACCTAATTTTGCTGGTCTGAACGTTTTGATTTTTGTTAATTGAAAGAGGGAGACAGAAAGAGGAGACCTATGTTTAGTAAGACATAATGGGAGTTTGCGCAGGGAGGGACCCGCAGTCTAGATACCATGCTGCAGCTCGTTCTCTGCCTTTTCAATTAGCTCACGCTGATTTTCAGGTGACCAGCTCTTCCAAGCTGCCTCCAATTTCTCGATAAAATGGGAATATGCAATGAATACCCCATTGCATACCCTTGTACATGGCTAGGTTGCTTGGAAGAGGGTGTATATGCTTCCCCGCTTTAGCACAGTTTTATGGTGAAGTCGATTGTGCCCTAATAAACATCTTTGCCCACCTAGATTTGTTAATATCTGCATTGGTTTGCATCCTACGCAGTTTGCGATTCTTTGTTGTTGAGACCCTCCTGTGTCACGCCAAAGATCGTGCTGCTGCGGCATAGGAAGAGGAGGCGTTTTTCAGACTTTTCGGGCGGTGGAGTGTGGTAGTCGTGGTCGCCAGGAGCACGGTATTTGAATTTGCGGGCTACTTGGTCAGCTGCCTCGTTCCCTTTTGGAACGTCGCGTACGGGCGTTTATGTAATTTCAACTTCATTGTTGATGGCACAGTCTATCCGAATTCTGTAAAGGTGTCCTGTAAAGGTGTCTGAAATGCTATTATGGGAATTTTTAATGATGAAAGTGCTTTTCCTTGATATGTTCGCTAGTTGGATAGCCAAGACGAAGGCTCCAATGTGTGTGTCTTCCATTCCTGTCAGTGTGAGGTTCATGCAGTCACAACGAATGCCAGGGTAGTCCACTGCGGCGATTGTTGCCTGGGCAGTTTCGTACTCCCCGGGGTCGGTGTATACGTGTTTGCATGGTTTCAATATTTACCTCAAGGGACATAATGCTGGCTTGTCTCCTGGCTTGTCCTCCTTACCGAAATCCACTGATTTCGGTAAGAAGGAGTTTTTGTCAGGGAGTCGCTGGATCGGTGGCATGTTAATCATGGCTTCTAGCTCTTTCTTTTCCCGAGGGGCGCCTATCTTGCTTACGATAACCCGTCCTGATTTTCGTTTTCCCAGACGCTTCTGCTGAGAGAGGGGCTTCCCTGATTTTTTCAAAGGCCTTATAAGGACCCTGTTTGAGGACATTTTCTCTAACCAGGAAAACTGGGAGGTTGAAGGCTTTTTTTACATGCTGTCTTCGGTGCGGGTGAGTTTTTGGCTCCGCAGACTGTACGATATCCGGCTCATAACCAGTGCCTGCTTGGGTCATATCATTTAATTTATCATCCGTGCTGTTCCCCTGTTTAGTCGTTTTACAATATAGCCCAAATTGTTAAAGGTTTTCTTTATTTTGGCGATTCTGAGAATGGCTCTTCTACTTCGCAGTAGGGCCACGCCGAGGATTCTTGCGTGAGTGCTCTCTGAAATGACATCATTACCTATTTTTGGGTAATGTTGAAACGTAGTTGCGCGGAGCCGTCCATCGTTTGACCCGCACTACCCGCCGTGGTAACCGAGCCATGCGAAATTCGGTAAGAAATTTGAAGATTACTGTAAATAAACGCTATGTACTGGGTTTTGTACCTTACTAGGAAATGTTTTAGTACGTTTCTGCTGATATTCTATATGCCTTTCATAGTTCTTTACACACTGCGAAATTTTCTGCACCCTAGCTTAGCTATGTTACAGTTTTGGTGCCGGAATCAGTTCCAACAAGAAAGGCGCTTTGGTGTGATGGCGTCAGTTGTGGGCACAGATGGCGACTGTTTGCCGAGAACTCTACCGCCGACAGAGCGTAGAACGCACTTCACTGCGCAGGCATGGTGCCTGCCGAATTTACGTATCTTTTCTTTCGTCTCGGCCGTAATATAATTTTCATCCTTTCCGCATTTAAGTTGCTGCTGCGCGTATTGCAGATCCCGGCGAGCCTTCGCATCTGCTTATAACAGTCGTAGCTTCCGGTTGGCAGCGACGACGTATTTTCGCAGATGCTTGATGAACACGGCTGATAGCGGACGGCTCGCGTTAATAAATAAACCCCTCAACTGTTCAATCGACTCCGCCCACAAAAACACGACTTGTGACAAGCCAACTTATTCGCGAATGCTCGGTGGCTCTCAATCTAATACAGACATCTCCGGCAAACCCGTGCCGCAATTGACCTCTAAGCCGACACTCTATCGTTACGCGGGGTAACATTTACTCATCATAATTACTTTGTTCACCGTGGAATTGTGATGAGTTCAGAATTCTTGTCTGCTGTCAATGCATGGGCTTCTATAGAGGGGTAGATGGTTACAGGAAACAGCTGAACTCGTGTTTTATCAAAACTATCCAGAAACAAATTATATGGCGTTGAACTGCTCAGGCAAAACAAATTATATGGCGTTAAACTGCTCAAGCGATTACATAACTGTGGGAATATTTGCCTCAGCACGTATTACCAGTTACCATTAGAAGCATTTTTATTACAATTAACAAAAAGTCGCCGCTTCTGCCTATCCAGCAGAACCACAAAGCCACCGTGAAACAAACGGCCCATGCATGTTTGTTTGCGGCGATAAAGTTTCATTATGCCAATTAACTCGGAATAATGCTCAACCGCAAGTGACAAGCAATCGTGCTTTGTTTCTTGCATTCGTTGCGACTGGGCTCCTGTCAATCGTGTTTTGTGTCGTGCCCGATTGTTTGGCCTCGTGGTGCAACCATGTGAATTGGGGACAATTTTTTTCTATGTTTAGTTGGCAAGCGGCTTCTTTGAGGGGTTATTTGGTGTGCATATCATGAACAGACTGTTTCTTCTTCAACAGTGGCTATCGTGAGTGTTTCGTTTAGATTTAGTCTCTCTGTGTGGCGTGCCCTGAACATGACTGCGCTGAGCTGGAGCCATTTGAGGATGATTAGTTGACGTGGGCTATCTTCGACGTGTTTCCTATTTATTACCCGACTTCTGCTTCAAGCAATGAAGCTATGGAACTGCATCGTTGAAATAGGTGATCATGCGCGAGCGCGCATATGCACGTTACCGATCTGGGAAGCCTGCTGATTTAGGTAACTATTTTGCTGATTTTGGGAACTAAAACGAAGGAATTATAATTATGCCCATGCAAAACGCCTATTTTTTTCTTAAAACAAGAGTATTTTTTCGCTTAGAATTTCCCTGCAGATGACTTATTAGGACGGGCCCAGTTGGCCATCTCAGATGACGTGCGTACTAATTATTAACTGCCGCATATTTCGCCACAACGGACCCGACTGACACATCTCTGCGACCAATGAAACAAATTGTGCGAATAACGACTCGGAACTTATCATTTGCTTTAAAATTGGGTCTGTGGCGGGAAATTAATCCATACACAATGCAAAAGGTAATGCAAACTTGTTGTTTTGCGTTGTGCAATGTCAGAGCGCTGTACCGGCGTACTCAGCACTAGTGCACCCCACACAGGGGGAGGAAACCAGGGGCCGCTTTTTGATGGGCACTACCTATGAGGATGTTCGCGACAACATACTATATTGAAAACTCTTACCACCACTACTAATACTACTACTACTATTACTGCTACTACTACTTACTGCTACATACTAGCTCAAATGGCATGATTGCACAGTGCACCTCTCGCATGTTCAGCAAAAAAAAGCATAAGGTGCATATTCAAAAACCATTCTTGTAACTTAAAGATTCGTTTTGTAACACCCGTCGTAGAAATTAAAACATAGAGCACCGTATACAGTGGTAGGTGAAAAAAAACAAACGAAGAAATGGATTTATACAAAATTGCGCTTTGTTTCTACAAAAAGTACAGTGCTGAAAATACTCTGTGAGTGTCGTAGTCGGTGATGGACTATATACAGTAGTCTGACAGGCGTCAGATTTCTGTTGCTGAATCATGTGGGGCCCCTGCACTGTCAATTCTCTTTGTCATGGGGAATTTGTTGTGACAGATTATGTCAGTCGCTTAGTCGCCGAACTCGATTCTCTTGGAGTGAAATAGGTGAGACATGTGTTGAGACCCCAATGTACAGGATTTGTGTTAAAACATTCACAGATAGAACGGGCAAAAGTTTTATGTTCCGCAACACAAACGGGCAGACTCATATGTCTCTGTTCTGTAACTGATTTGACTTCGCAGCTCTGGTCACTTACCCCTTGCGGCGACTTAGACATGATACATTCCAGGAGCTCCGTGATCCTGGCTTCGTCCATTTCTGCACGTTACCAAAATAAGGGATCTAAAGCCAGCCTTTCACAAGAGAACATACTCATAAAATAGTGTTCCTGACGGTCTTGTGAGAAATCACGTGAGAGATGTAAGAAACTAACTGTCATAACGTCCCCTTAAGTCACGGAAAACAAATTCGCGAAGGATGCACAACTTATTTTGTGTGTTTGCTGCCATGGTACATTTAAATACAAAGCCCAGTGATTGTTTGGCCTCCACTGACGCCGGTGGCATGCGTTAGAGAGCTTTTTCCCCATGTGGATGCTACGAGTTGCTGCCTTGATTCTTTCACAAATAACTGGGGACAGTATTTTTTTATCGACCCAAGACCACCTCATTATTAACATGCACTTTGTTTGCGTAGGGGCAGACCGATCGCATGCTATTTACGTGATGTAATACATGTCCGCGGCAAATCGAGAACCGTTCGTGCGAGCGAATGTTCTCGTTTATTTGACTTTTGGCCGTATAAAACATATAAAGCAAATTTGTGAGAACAGCTGCATTTTGGGGAATATCGGAGCAAAGTAGCACACAGGTATTGCCTCCAAGGAGAATGGCAAGAACGACTCTGCGTGCTACAGAACACCGAGCGATGGGTTCGGAATTCACAATAGTGCGATTAATATGGATTGCGGTCATATTAATCTTATCAGCCTCATTAAACGGACGCTCGGGGAAATCATGCTTGTTTCGCTTAAAAACAGATAACCAGCACGGAGGCTATTGCAATCGAAAAATATTTCGGAGGGCCGGATCCCATAAACGTTTTCCTGAGAAATCTCCTACAGAATCCGGCGACCATGAAGTATGGGGTTCGGACACCACCTACCACAGATGTTCCCTTTCAACTGCGCCAAGGCATCGTCGGGGGAAAGCAATAGCACAGCCACTGCTGCCGCGAGAAGTGCGCCGAGATGCCAGCAAGCCATGATCCCGCGATCGAATGTGATGGGTCCTGGCTGTCTTGTGGAGCTTCGAAACACACTGTGAACGGGCGAGGGCTGCAACTGTAAGGTTTCGAGCGTCTTTTAATGCATTCGCTTCAAAGTCAGTTCGTATTTCAAGGCCTCTGTCTGCCGGTGACTCGCGTAGTATTGGCTTAGGCGAGGCGTGTGACTTGTGCGTGTCGTCGTTAAGTAGCCTGGTCATTTGTCTTTCGGTCGTGTTTTCGATGCAGCAGGTGCCGAAACGAGCTCGGTAAAAGCGACGTTGCGAAGCTGCCTGTTTTTGTGGGTTGGTTTCCTCGCTTTTCCTTGGTGTCTACGGCGTGTTCCGTGTGGACACATGTATAATGAGCCGTGCTGGCGAGGCCTGTTCGTTGGCAGAGCTGCTTCCGAAACGACGTTGTTCGATTGAGTGCGGTGGCCGATGTCCCGCGTGCCATTAAAGGGGGAATTACGATCTAAGTCAGTATGCAATTACCATAAAAGTAAACGTTGCCAACAACGTTTTTTGGTGTGAAGCGTTCTTCTGAAAACATTCCTAATAATGCTTCGGTGTAGTGGAGTTCGAAAATGTTCATTGAACGCAGGCAATCAGACAGCTGGAGGGGATCCCTAAGCACATTCTTACGAGATGAGAACGCGAAAGTGTTTCTTCTGGCTACGTTCAACGCTGAGTCTTCTACAGATCTCGACTACATCCCACAACCTCGATATCGGGCTCACTGCCGCTACTTGTTGCACATTTAGGGTGCTACAGCACTGGCTCAACAGAACGTGAAGGCTAATCGAGATAGGGGGTGAGATTTCTGATGCGGGCGCCTTTTAACACGACAGTGTTTTATTCCGGGTTACGCAAAGATTTCGCTGTCGTCATATCCGTCAAGGACATGATGCCAGTACGACGAGCAAGCGGCCTGTAGAGGGTGCACCCCTGCACAAAGGGTCTTCTTGCGGGCAAGCAACCTTTAGTACTAAAGAGTACGTTATTCTTAGGGTTGTTCGATTTCGGGTTTTAAATTTTAACACGGAAGTGTTTTATGCCGGGATACACCAAGATTTCACTGACGTCATATCCGTCACAGAAATCCGTCACAGAAATGACGCCAGTACATATTTGCCGAAGTGACCCGCCAGCAGGACGTCGCTCTCCAAGCACACCCACAAGACAGCCGCCGACCCGAAAATCATGCTCAGCTGCCGATTTAGCTGCATATTTGACTTTCGTGTTTTTCCGATTCCTATGACAGAGGGATCAACCACAGTTTTTTTGTGTGCTATTCGTTTTGATGCACGCGCCGCTATGAAACGCGCCACAGTCAATTAGAATTGCGAGCACGCCTAATGTTTCTTCGTGTTATTTTTTCGTATGCACGCACCGCTGTGGAACGCGTCGTAACCACTGGGAACGTCGAGGGTTAGCGGTTATGTGTCTCATTACTGCCTCTCCCGCCGTCTATTCCCCACTGCACACGCGGAGCTCTCTCACGCCGAAGAACCCTTATGACACTTAGTGCTGACGTATACACCCTTCCTTGCCTCTACCGCCTGCACCGCATGTACCCCACACTGTACTCCTCACCGCCCTGCCCCGCTTGTGGGTTGGTCCAAGCCACGAATCATCTCCTCTGGCAATGCCCCCACAACCCACTCCCCCTTATCGAGACGGTGAGCGTTGGGCGAGGGCGTTGGGCAGCTCGGATTGAGCGGTGCAAGAACGGCGGTGCATCGCCGTTCGGGTAGCCAAAGTCGCCGGCAAGCTTCCTTCAACGGTCAGCACTCATCCCCTCAAATAGCCGTTGAGGAAAGAACTTGAAGCAAGGATGGACCACATAGAGGCACGGTGGGAAGCTCGATTCAACAAGCTGGAGGAGCTCATGGGCTCATGCATCCCGGCGCTTCAGCAGATCGAGTTAACCTTACGGCCAATTGTAAGTCACCCAACGTTTGCACCGCTCTTCGCGCAGCATCCTTACAATCAAGGCAACCAGCAGCTTCTCAACCTTAATCAAACATGGCCACCAACGCACCAGCAACAACCGCAGGTTTAACGATCTGGCAGTGGAACTGCCACGGCTTCAAGAACAAGAAGGCGGTCCTCCAGCAACATATCTCATACACCACAAAGAAGCCAGATGTACTGTTACTTCAAGAAACACTCACCGACGCCCCGTCCCTTCCGGGCTATAGGGTGCACAAGGGCCCCGCCGATGGCAGGGGCTTATGCACACTGGTCAGAAAGGGGCTCACCCTCGTGGAACATGAATTACAGCAAGGGCAAGAAAAAATTGAGCACACGCTCACCCAGATCATACCTGGCAAGAGGAAGAAGGGAACCCTATACCTTCTTAACGTATACAGCAACCCATCACAAAGGAAGCAAAAGTTCAAGACGCTGCTACTCAGGGCTAGCACTGCAGCGGGTCGAAACACACTCGTAGTGTGCGGCGACTTCAATGCGATGCACCCTGCTTGGGGTTACAAGAAACAGACAGCTAAGGGAAAAGACCTACACCAAGACACCACGGACCTCGGCTACACGCTCATTACGGACCCGACAAATCCAACCAGGATCGGAAACTCGGTTTCCAGGGATACCACACCTGATCTCACGTTCGTGAAGAACGATAATAAAGGAGTAATTACCTGGGCCAACACGGGAGTCGACCTTGGAAGTGACCATACTATAATTGAAATCAACATCCCCGAATACAACGACACCAGCATCAGGACGCACAAACTGGTCGACTGGAACGCCTTCAGAGACCGTAGGCCCAAAGAACACTGTGAAATCGAGGACATAGAAGCCTGGGCCAGGGAGCTTACCGAGGATGTACGAAAAGCGACAGAAACCATTGAGACGGATGCAGACATTGAACAAATGGACAGCAGACTAGCACACCTCATCGAGGCTAAACGGTCCTTGCTGGACCGCTGGAAGAAACAACGGCTCAATAGGCGCCTCAGAAAGAAGGTGGCTGAGCTCAACAGGGCGATCCAAGGACACTGCCGCGCCCTCTGCGTTCAGCAGTGGAATGAGATCTGCAACGCGGCGGATGGACAGTTACATTGCGGAAGGACCTGGAACCTCTTACGCCATCTCTTGGATGAAACTAAATCAAAGTCCCATCAACGTGATAGGTTAACCAAGCTTATGCACCGCGCCATACAGAAACACGGTGAAGAGGAGGTACTTAAGAAAATCAATGACAAATACTTACCGCCTACCCCAATTGTGCAACATGGTCCATACCAAGGGCTACCAAACAAAAGACTCGATCGGGAAATCGATGTAGAAGAGGTTCGAGTAGCACTACACGACTTAAACAGCAAATCTGCAGCAGGCCCGGACCTAGTAACAAATAAGAGTCTCAGGAACCTAGACGACCACTCAATTGAAAACCTAACAAAATTCTACAACAAGTGTTGGAAAACAGGATCACTGCCGCGGCAATGGAAAACAGCCAAGACCATTCTCATCCCTAAACCAGGTAAACCGCCGGACACCGACAATCTGAGGCCCATATCTCTTACGTCGTGTGTAGGCAAGGTGCTGGAGCATGTCCTCTTGAATCGATGGCAGGATTACCTGGAGAGCGAGGATCTATACCCAACCACGGTTATCAGCTTCCGAAAGAGATTAAGTACCCAGGATGCGATGATTCAGTTGAAGCACGAAATCCTTGACGACTCCGGTGCCTCAAGAGATAATAAGGCAATCCTAGGGCTTGATCTCCAGAGTGCTTTCGATAACGTCAAGCACTCTGCGATACTGTCGCAAGTTTCTAAGCTCAACATGGGTGAACGCAGTTATAACTACATCCAGGACTTCCTAACGGGTAGAACCGCTCAGCTAAGGGCAGGCCATTTACAACTCGACGATAAGAAGCTCGGCAGCACTGGCACTCCGCAAGGGTCCGTGATATTGCCGTTACTATTCAATCTAGTAATGATAGGAGTAGCCAACAGACTCGCCACAGTGGGGATCCGGCACACTATCTATGCCGATGATATTACACTGTGGGTAGACAGGGGTAGCGACGGTCACATTGAGACCAAACTACAAGAAGCAGTCGACGCCATTGAAGAACATCTGGATGGTACAGGACTTGTTTGCTCACCAAGCAAATCAGAACTCCTAGTTATACCACCACGGAGGGGTCGCACTACGGACAGGCAACAAGGCACGATCAGGATAACTACGCGGTCTGGTCAAATTGTTCCCGAAGTCAGCAAGATCAGAGTACTCGGAATGATCATCGAACGGCACAGAAGAAACGGCGAGACTATCGCACGCATCACAGCCAAGACCGCGGACGCAATGAGGCTCATCCGACGAGTTACATCACGGAAGGCTGGCATGAAGGAGGACAGTTTGATCAGGCTAGTTCACTCCTTTGTGATCAGCCACATCACGTATGTCGCGGCATACCACAACTGGTTACAACACGAGCGTAATAAGATCAACGCCATCATTAGGAGGGCCTATAAGTCCGCGCTAGGCCTGTTTGAATCCACAAGCACGCCGCTCTTCCTCAAGTTAGGAGTGCATAATACGCTCGAGGAGATAGCGGAAGCACAACGTACGGCCCAGCTCGAGCGTTTATCTACAACGAGGACTGGAAGAAAGATCCTAGAGGACCTAGGATACATACGCCAAAGCGGTGGTGACAACAAACTCACCATCCCGGATGAGATACGTCACCGGATCAGGGTAGATCTTCTACCAAAAAACATGCACCCTGACTACAACAAGGGCAGAAGGGCGGCAAGGGCTAAAGCCCTCGTCGACTTACACGCCCAGGATAGGCACGCTCGCTATGTAGATGCGGCGGAATATCCACACGAAGCTTTCGCTGCCGTTGTCATAAAGGCCACCACGGGAGACACTGTGACGGCGGCAAGCGTCAAGTGCACCGATGCAGAACGCGCAGAGGAGGTGGCCATCGCCCTGGCCATTACCGACGCAGGCTGCCAGTCGGTGATCAGTGACTCACGAACTGCAGTTCGGAACTACGCCAAGGGACGCATCTGCAAAGAAGCTTTGCAGGTGCTACGCAATGCATGTCTAGAAGGCGCAAGAACTGTTCGAGTGAAGTGGATCCCGGCGCATGCGGGCAAGGACGTGTCGAGTAAGAACGCAAACCACAACGAGACGGCACACGCGGAGGCGCGAGCACTCACCAACCGCGCCCCCGCAACTGATCGTCCAACGTGGTTCGGTGCTAAGGACCGAATGACAGACTATAGCGAAATAACCAAAGCCTACCGCCTGGCTCGGAGGACCTTCCCACCTCCGGACCCGGGGTTGAGCCGGGCGGAGGCAGTGCTACTAAGACAGCTTCAAACCGGGTCCCTACCCACCCCGGCTCTGATGCACCGAATGTATCCGGAAGCATACCCTACTGCCATGTGCCAGCTCTGCTGCAGGGAGACTGCAGACCAGAAACACATCTTATGGAACTGTGTCACGAGCCCAATTGAAGCGAGGTCAAGAACCATCCCGCCACGGCTTGCAGAAGCCGCAAGGAGCTACACCTACGAAAATCAACACTGGGCCGTCCAGCAGGTCCTGCGGGCGCTCGCCAGGCATGAGACTCGCGAGTCGGCAACGGCGAGCTCACGTCTCGGATGAGTAGCCACCAGGACGACGCCGAGGCCCGCGTCGCGGCGCGTAAAAACGTCGTTCTGCCGGCCTAAATAAAGTTTAATCAATCCAATCAATCTCTCTCTCTCTCTCTCTCTCTCTCTCTCTCTCTCTCTCTCTCTCTCTCTCTCTCTCTCTCTCTCTCTCTCTCTCTCTCTCGGACGTCAGCCGGGTGCGTGATATCACCACCCTACTGCCGCATTAAAGACACCACTCTTTTTGAGAACTTCTCGACATCTGTGTTTTGTCCAACGCTTGAGTGGCGTCGCTGCTGTTGTTCTGTAATCGCACAGCCACAGCGCGGCACTTGTGACAGGCGCACGACAGTGTAATATTCGAAGCCCCTGTCATTTCGAAGAAGTGGTGCCGATCTCAGAGACATGGACTTTCGCAATGCCACAGGACCGGACTCTTCAAGTCAAGCAGTGGATGCGGGTGCCGTGAAAAAAGTGCGGCAGGTGGAATGTTATTATTATTTTTTATTTAGAAGGAGGTTAACTCAAGGTGTAACCAGAGCTTGGGTATACGGTGAAGGAGGTGAGGCGGTCCACGTTCTTTTGTCCGTCCCCGTGGTACTTGCAAAAGTCCACAGGGACATGAAATTCTTTTTTGTGGCGCCGGGCAGTCGGTACAGAGAAGGCGATGCCCACACCTGGGGCGGAATTCTCAGTTTTGTCCATTTCACATTCGTGGCAAAGTGTCCGTTTCGAACGATCCCTGATTGGCTGAAATCAGGCGTCTAAATGTAACCCAGCACTTTCATTGGTCAGAGGCCTCGCAAGTGCAACTACGTCATGACTGAAACGGGCGTGAAATTGACATTTTCGACATGGACAAAACTTTGAATACCCCTATGTAGCGTATATAATGGTGGTCAAAAGATGAGCTCCTTTCTCCGCCCCGAGCCCTGAGCACTCTCACAGCATGTGGAACATTGTGGGCCTCGTCGGTGAATGACATATATGCCATTCATGCCATTATACCATATGGGCCTCGTCGGTGAATGGCATATATGCCTGCCCCTCGATCGAGGGGCAGGCCACGACGGTAGTCTAGGTGTGGTTCTCGGGGGCTTTCCCTCAGGTGTCTTGAAGCCAAGCTCGCTGCTTGGGTACACCTCTTTTTACCGTTAAAGTTGTTTGTTTATTTCTGCCTCTTTCTCTGTCTCTCGTTCAGTATATAATATGCCAATAATATAATATGCCAAGCAGTATATAATATGCCCAGCCGGTGGGCACAGGCGTAAAATTCAAGGGCTGCAATTCCCCTAGTATATTGCCGCCAACCATGTATGGGCTTGCTTATTTATTGTTTGTTTTTACTGCCGGGCCACGCCCGGGTATGTTATCTGCGTTCCAAGCAAAGCGCGTCTTCCATTCTTTGTTTTTATGCCGCACGGGCTATCACATTCAGATAAGCAAACTGTTTCGCCCTAACGTCGCTAGCCCAGAATAATCGTCTGTGATCTACAATGTTCTGGATGTGAATCGACAGTTCCAGAAACACTCGCGCCGAAAGATAAAAAGCCTGCAGAGCAGACGCCTCGGCATTCGATTCTGCGACGCTCGCCGACGCAAGTCACTTTGTTGACCGCTGCTTCGCCGCCTCTGTATTCTTTTGAGTTGTTAGGGGAGCACAAGTTCGCTCCAATAAACTTGTTTCTCCTTCAAGACAACTGCGTCGTCCTTGTCTTCGTGACATCTGGTGGAGGTGCGGGGTACGCACCCTTCATGCTCTCTACGACATCTGGAAGCCGCCAAGCAAGCCACATGGTTCGCGGCAATATTTCGGGGGAGCTGACCACCGTGACCTATGGAATTCTCTGTTAAATGCGACCTGAAAGGTTCCAGGGTCTCCGCGTTCAAGAAAGAATGCAAATGGATACTTTTACTAAATTGATTGGGTACCAGCGCGAAAAAATAATAGGTAATAGTGAGACAATTTTAGTGTAGTCGACACCTGAATAAAGTATACCGCTCATCCTCCTTTTACATAAAGAAGCTGCAAAACAACTATTAACTACCGAATAAAGTTTACCGCTCCTACTCCTTTCACATTAGGAAGCTGCAAAACAACTATCAACTACCGGAGTGGTTGAGGGCCATCATCATCTCTCCAATAACAAGTATATATCATCCTTGGACACTGACTCGGCCTATCGCTCAAAGGTTGTTAAGTGTTCCCACACTCAAGCCGACCACCATACGGACTGATACCATAAGAAATGGGCTTCCCCACCTTACTTCCCTACCTTCTTTGGCCACTGACCTTCCTTCTCATTGGAGTAATTGCCACCGCTACCTGGTAAGCAGGGATTCAGAGAACGCGCAAAGCATCCAGATTACGGGCATCAATCTATATCCTGTATAGGCCCACGCCTGTTCGGGGCACGTTTGACAGCAGAAACTTACATAAGGTAGATCAAAAGCATACTAAATGGAATAATAACATGCAAAACCAACTTAAATCTGGAAAACATTTCCAATTCAAGCCTATGAAAGAGACGTTCGAGCCGACACAAGAAAACCACAACTCCGCTGTTTCAGCAGATTTCACACTGGATGGAACTGAATTTAACTTTTAAAGTTATACTTTGTTTCTTGCATTCGCATGGTTTTGGTGGCTGCAGGAAGCATTGCGTGCAGTGTGTTGTAAGCGCCGCTTCATCGCTACATACTGCGAACCGCGCGCTGTGTCACTGCGGAGGAGTGAATGCGCAGAAAACTCAGTCCTACGTCATTTTCTGGTCGTGGTCTCGCTCTCTCTGTGCGTGTGTGCGTGCGTAGAAAGAGGAGAAAGACACGCAACTACGATTTAGCTGTGGGGAAGTTAATTATTATCGCTAGGCTTTCCGCTGCAAAGCACGTAAGCATGCAGTCTTAAATGCCCCGAGGAATTTTTTAAACATTTATTTGGTCACGGGAGGATTGGGATGGTATGTAATATCGATGTATACCGAATTTGTCTTTGTCGATCTGCTGCTCGGCTTCTTCCGGTTCTACTGTTCAGCCGTTGCCATGTGGCAGTTCTAAATCAAGGGGCGGTAATATATTGGCGATGCTGAGCAGCCTAATTTGAAAGGGCTCGACCTGCTTCCGTATGGCGAAGCAAAAGGATCTTAGGTGTAGACGAAGACTCCGTGGCTCCTTTTTGAGAGCCAGTCGGAGCTAAGGCACATGCCTGTCTCCCCTGTCGCATGATACCGATCTCATGATACCGATTGTCACCATGATACAAACACTGCCTTGATCTCTGATCGGCAGTTGTAACGGACATCCCGAGGTGTTTGGCCGTTGCTCGCGACACCAGGGCCCGTTTGCCCGTACGCATAAGTTTTCGATTAAGTTCCCGCTGACGAATAAGACGCCAATAAGTTAAAGTCGGCCACGGCATATAAGCCGTTTGCCAAAAAAAAAAAAAACCGACGGAAACGCTACCTTAACCGAGTGTTTGTATCAGTTTCGGGCAAACGACTTATTACCTAGGCACCGCTAAAGTCGTAGTTGAGAATTTATTCCCACACTTATCGCGTTCGGGCAAACGGGCCCAGGGGTGGCATATCCTTTAGCTTTGGAATCACGCAAGATAAGAGCGAGCATAAGAGCGTAAGAGCGAGGGGGCTTTCACTCTTTAAATTTCGGAGTAATCGCTATGAGAGTAAGATGGAATGGTGGTTTGTTGGGGTTGCAAGTGGCATGTGCTTCAAAAAACCTCATCCGCATAGTACGGGTGACTATTTGTGAGCTTAAAACTGTTTATCAATCTAAGGGAGAAAGGCTTCAGTGAATACTGTTCGAATATATTCGAGGAATTGACCGTGGGTAGGTATTTGTAATCGATTGGGTGAATACTTCTTCGAAATCGCATTTTTAGGCGTTCTGAGAACCGCATCTCCCAGTTCGGCTCACCTTACCATCCAAACGGACTCCCAGCAACCCTGTCGCTACTACCGTCTTCAGCCGCATCCATCACCAGGCACTCAAGATCCGCCGATACCTCACGGCTCCCCCCAACCATCCTGATAGTGGGAACACGTGGGCACGCCTCCCTTGCAGGGAATAAGGCGGCATATGCCGCTGCCCGCGAACTCAACTTCTGGGCTTCTCCGTCAGAGGACAGACGTCGTGGCATCCGCACCACCCTTCCACCCTCTCAGGACGCCATCCACCTGTACTTTTTTTTTTTTTTGCTCAATAAAACGTTTCCCTCCTTCTCCTCCTTCCTCCTTGGCTTTCTGAGAGGTGAATGGTGGAAACATGTACGTGGTGTTTACACACAGACCGGACGCGGAAGAATGAGATGTAGTGAACGCTAAACGAATCACAATTTATTTGGTAAATGCCCATGTAACAGTGTTCGGAAGCCGGGAACAGCTCAGAATTTCGGTTCGCAAATCTTGTCAGCATTGTTAATCTCCTGTAAGTAGTCTTCCTGTTGGAAAAGAAATGAGAAGGAGAAACATTAAAAAAATGTTGGGGAAAACCGTACAATAACAGCGAGTCGAACACTCGCGCGGAAGTAGGTCAAGTGCACACGTCAAACTCCTTTTGAGTCGCATATCGAATGACTGGGAATGTGTCTACAGCAGAAAGGCGGTGCGTAATTTTTACCGTCTGAAAGCAAATAATGCCTGCCACAGATCTCTTCTCAAAACATCAGGTTCCATTCGTAACCGAAACCACGAACCATACTATAAGCTGGCTCCAAACTGAATCGAGGTGCCCTGCAGTGCTATTGAAGCCTTGAAAAAATAGTGACCGAAAGATAGCGGCCACTACTATGTACTGGTGTATTGACACGTCCCATTCGCCCGCAATTATTTACTGCCGCTACGTCTTCATTATTAGCGCTTATTTCTACTTTAACTTACTTAAATATCCATTTCCTAGTGGTGGTGGCTTTCTCATTCCCATTTATTTCGCTCTGTCCATTCACCAGCAGTCTACGCAGCCCCTTCCTGCTCCCTTCCATCTCTGACACTTTTGCTCCTCCCGTCTCATTTTTCATTCTAGGGCCGGGGACATTAAAACGTTCTAATCACTCAGAGCTGGTTGGATGCTTTGCATTGTAATCGGATGTTTAAGAATGGTTTTTATTTCTTTGCCAGCTTCTTACACACCGCTTACTCCCGGAAATTGCCCTGGCAGCGTAAGTGTCATCAGAATATTCTGTGTAAGGACAATACCATGAAGAAATTTTTGTGTTGAAGTGTCGCACTTCAACTGTTGCCTTGCGTTCGGCCCCACCATTTGAATATTAGTGAAGTTGGTTTGCCTTCATCAATCACATGCCTGAGGTGAAGCATTACTTTCGAGCCTTTATACGATTATTTCAGACACTGAAACACTGCGACGGAGATCCTTGGACGACTTCGATTAATCAATCACATTGCAGAATGGTTGTACAGCCGCATGCTATCGCGCAGCCCACTTTATTCAGCGTGTATTGATCGCAACAACAGAACCCGTGATTTCGTTTCACGTTGGCAGTGTAGCTGCTGACATCCACACTCTCGAAGCCCGAGATGCTGAATAGGGCTTTGCATAATGCGTGGAAGCTGAAACATCTCGCGCATGATTCGTGACATTGCACAGTAAACTGCAACTGATAACTATGAGCTATCGTTAGGCCTTTCTAAACGCATTTAAAAGCGTTTTGTGCCTCCTCGGTACAGAAACAAGAGGAAACAAGCAAGAGGGAGTCCTTACCGTCCAAATAAGGCGCATGACCTCTTCCTGAAATGAAGAGTAGAAAACCGTTTTAGAATTCAACCAGCGGACGGACACGTTTGCAAGCAGTGTGCCCCTGGCTTATCCATGACTTCGATAACTATAATAGGTGAACTTTCTCAGGTCTACATGCTTGAGTTAGGTGTACGTTGGTAGATCAGCACTCGAAATCACTGGCGCTCTTTTGCCATCGGTGCCATACAGAACTAAAATGCAAATACTACTACTTTTGATAGCACCCAAAATTTATTTGCTGAAAAAACAACATTGTGGTGAATTTAAAATCGAGTGATCAAAACAATCATGATTTATAAATTAGTTTAAATTATTCGTGCATTATCTAGAGTGTTGGATCACTCACTCACTCACTCACTCACTCACTCACTCACTCACTCACTCACTCACTCACTCACTCACTCACTCACTCACTCACTCACTCACTCACTCACTCACTCACTCACTCACTCACTCACTCACTCACTCACTCACTCACTCACAGCAAGTTGAGATGTTGACAATTTATTAAGTGAGCCCATAAAACAATGAACTTACGAAGTTCGCGCTTGCCTTGCAAGCATTTATTACAAAGCCGGCACCTTTCTGAGGAAGCCTCTTGAGGTAGTCAGCGACCTGAAGGAGGAAACACAATTTTACTATCTTCTGCCAGTATGCACGAGTCAGAGTCAACGCATGCAGTCTGACCAGAGAAAAGCTGCAAATAATCAAAGGCTAGAACTCGCACAGCTGACAAATTGCGTTTATGCCGAATATCTTTTCGCAACAAGACACAAAATAAGCGAAAAAAGGCAGCGCACCAAATTTGCAAGGTTGAAGGAAATACATGAAAATAGGCCTGGGGCGATGGGGAGTTATGGAGGCGCCTACCACGTCTAAAAGTGACGCAAAAAAAAAAAAAAAGAGACCACCTTAGGCATTTTGCGTGGTAAATGACTTTAGGTAAAAAATATTCAAACAGCTAGGGACACTACAAAACTAATAAAATTTCGTGGACGCAACCAGCGCCTGGTAGATGAACGTGTTAGCATGCCTGCAAGATACTGGAGTAGCGTACTGAACGAAGACTTTTTATGAGCTAAAAACATTTAGGTACGTAGAATCGCAGTTGCTTTTAACAGCGGATCTGTTTGTGGTTGAGTTCCATCCGCCCCTGGCGTCGCTCAAAACTCGGCGCGGCAAAGTGGAGAGGAGGAACATGCTAGGCCAAGAAGAGTGAGGGAAAGTGGCGAGGAGGTAAGGAGACGACGAGCAGGAGGTGTGGGGAGTGCGCGCTCCAAGAAAAAAAAAACAATTCCCGTGGTCGGAATCGAACCTGGGTCTCTCGCGTTATGCAACGGGCTTTTATCCCATTGCGCTATCATCGCCTTTTGGCTTTCCACATTGGTATTTATTGCACTATAAGTCAATGTATGAAATGATCTTTACAACACACATTTATAACTACGTACACATACAGATGAGTTGGATACAAGATGAAGAACGAAGCTAAAAATAATGAACCATTATGTACATTTGGTTTAAAACAGGGGCAACAGTGAGCTGCTAATGAGCCGGGGGTACTAGTCAGGGCGTAAAACATTTTGGTCGTAGACATTTTTAAGATTAATAATTATTTTGCAAAAGTGTTATCTCGAAGATATGCAAAGTGATTAGAAAAAAAACAATCATGGCACATCACCGTATTCTGGTGATACAAGATACTTTGCACTATGTGGCGTCAACGCAAAGTCCTTCTTAAGATTTCTTTGTAGGACATCCCAAAACAGTATGGCATCCTTACAACTTATGCAGCAGTGCTCAATTGCTTACGGTACATCGCACAGACGGCAGTTTCCCGCGGAGACACAAAAATGGTCCGGCTGTGCAGCCACGTCTTAATAGGCAGTTCCAGTCATCGTCGTCATCATCATCATCATCATCATCATCATCATCATCATCATCATCAGACTATCTACACCTACTGCAGGGCAAAGGCCTCTCCCATTAGTCTCCAATTATCCCGGTCCTGCGCCAACTGCCACCACCACTTTATCACCGCAAACTTCTTGTTCTCATCTGCCCATCTAACTTTCTGCCGCCCCCTGCCACGCTTGCCTTCTCTAGGGATCCACTCTGTTACCCTTAATGACGAACGGTTATCTTGCCTTCGCATTACATGCCCTGCCCACGTCAATTTCTTCTTCGTAATTTTTTTTTATAACATAATTTTTTTCGGAAATGAACAAAAAGTTTCAGTATGCAGTTTGAATCGCATTCGGGGCCTCAGCATTCCCTTTAGGCGTTCTTCTAGTTGTGAGAGCCGACGTGCGCTAGGCGGCATCAGTGTCCAGTCTGCCGATCAGATTGGCAGACCTAAGAAAAGCCACGTTGAAGCTAGTGAATACCACCAGCTCCGTTGCTTCCTCAGTCGTCGCATCTCAATTGCGAAGGTGGTCTAAATTTTCCGGACTGTGAATGTGAAATGTCGAAAAATAGATCGCAAATAAATAAGAAATGGAAGAAACAGTTAAGCTTCAGCGGCCTCGAACAGTTTAGGCAACATGCTCAAGTAGCTCAGTTCGACGTTGCTTTTGCTTGTAAGTGCCATCAGTTTTCCCTCGTTATTTATTTAGTGGCCTAGAGGCGGCACGGGGTCACAAAAAGTGCACAGAGAAATACCTTTTTTACCATTTTAAGAAGTTGCAACTCCAACTGCCAAACTGCTACGTACTGATGTCCTACTCAATACCGACCACTCACACCGACAATACTGACAGCAGTATTGATCCGGTTAAGCTCCGGTGCTCGAGCGCGTTCAGCAGTAATGGACCAGGACCATCTGTTACTGCGGAGACCATCAAAACTTTCGCAGTGCTTTCGCTAATTCACTGCCCCCACCCCCCTCCTTCAGCCTACGTAGCACTTTGCTTGTAAATTGCAGGCATCCTATGAAAGGTGTCCTTTCGGTCTCGCCTCGCCCCGAATGTGCTCACAAACACGGGAGTAATTTAAGGCGAACCAGTTAAGGGAAAATCCCAAGCTGGTTTGCATACTCAGAAAACAGAAACCTTGGAGCGTGTCTGAATGCAGCCGACCTAGCTTCCGCGTACACTTTGGCCGTACCCATTTAAGGCTCTGACGTTTACATTTTTCTTTGTCGAGGCGCCCGTGCATTGTCCTGTAGAAAAGGCAGCCCAAGAAGAGACGAACGAGATTTCGTTATACGCGTCGGTCGTACGTCATTGGTTATACTACTTGGAGGGAAAATACTTTTGTGGACTTTGCGAAATGTACTGAGGAACAAAAATAAGGTCTTAGCATTTTTACGAGTTTATAAGCTTTCAATGCGGGATGGCAGCCTCCGTCTTCCTCAAAGCAGCAGAAATTAAGTCGGAACCGTTGATGGTACGGCGCTAAATTTTGTTTCGCCGTTATCAGTCAAGAACTCGCCGCGCTGTCAGGGGCACCATTGGGCATGCTGTTTTCTCATTGTATACGTGCCCTGCTACGAGCTATCAGAAAAAAAGTGCCCGGCCTGTTCTTGTCAGGCTCTTTTGCGGGGCAAGGAAAGCTAGGTTCGTTGGCTAGCGCTCGTCGGTCACTTGTCGGCGTTTTCTGCTACCGTCATCGTTGCGGCGCTTACGTGCTCGCGCTCTCTGTGCTCAAGTCCCGTGCTGTTCATATTTACTGTATCTTATGAACTCGACCGCCCATGCATTAATTAACGTAAGAAATCGAAATGGCATAAGCGAATCTGCGGATGGCCGGGTCTGAGATTCATTAAGCAGCTTTCGCTTGCGTTTCGCACGATATACAAATGCATGCTCGAAATTTTTTCGCGAGTGTGGTCACGGCGGAGAAAGCCAAATGACACTGTGCGTGTGGTGCGAGCGGCAGCTTACACCGATAGCCTTTTTTTTCACGGGCACTGTGTGCTGTATTATTGCTTCTTTCCTCCTTTGCCCCTCCCTCTCCTTATCTCTCCTCGCTGAACTTAAGGGAACGACGAACAGAGTCGTCACCGGACTTCAAGCTTCATGGGCTGAAGCCCCCTTCCATTCTCCTCCCCTCTTTTTTCATTGTATCCACGCGATAGGCGTTACTTTGCCGACAGATGCCTTTTCCCCCTGTGCAGTGGAACAAAAGGTCAAATCCACCCAGTGTTCACCATGCTCGCTTCTCAAGATTTCCCGTTCTGCACCTTTCAGTGGCCAGTGTCCGTATTTTGTTGGACAAGTACCTCTCCTCTACTGCCATTTCCCCCCCCCCCCTTTTTTTTTTTTTTTTACGGAGAAGCACTGGTCTAGAGTCGTCCTAGCCGTGCATGCCTCCGTCAAGCCCTTCGCTCTGAAATCATTCCTTCTCTATATGCCTATGTGTCTAAACTAGCATTGCGCTCCTATCCGTTTTCTGCCATCTACTGTAAGACCCATCACCCATTCAGGCAGCTACAGCCAGGGCCACTTCCATACGTCACGCAATAAACAGTTCCACTCCTGTACTCGACTCGGCTGGTTTCGTCTCTCTGGCCTACCACAACAACAGCGCCCGTTACGCTCGCCTCAGAATACTGTTAATAAAAACTGGCCTGATCTGCGGAAGCTTCCAGCGTTCCTCACTCTAGAATGTAAAGACCTTAATAAGCGTTATTTTTTTCACTACGTCCTCTTCAATTTTTTTTACTGCAGGCGCTACGTTACGCAGTGTATGCGCACTCAAGTTAGTTTCAGTATACCCGCTGCATGATGCAGTCCCTAAAAACAGGTAATGCTTGGTGCAGGCAACGATGGAAATGGCACTGTGTATTCGGAAGCGGTGGAGACCACACTCACTCTTTGGGGAAGCAAAGCACAAAGAGAATAGCATAGCTTTCCAGCTACCGAATTCCCGTTCGCAAACGCGAAAAGGTGAAAGAACAAAGAAAGAAACAAGAATAGGAAGAAGCAAAGAAGGAAGGATCCCGGCATGCACGAGCCTTTTCTTTCGTTTCCCGCAAACCACAATCACCACCACCAATGCATACCTCGGGTTTCACGTTGTCTGCAAGGCAGTCGAGTGCCTTGGGGACCTTGTCTGGCGACAGACCTGCAATCAAGCGGCATCAAGAGGCTCAATAAAGGGAGGAATTCTGCATGTTTTTAGCAAATTCTCAGTGATGTGTATTGCATATCCACCAAATAAATAAAAAAAGGAAGTAGGCATGAAGGGTTACTTGGTCCTTGTTAGAAATGCCGTTTCGGAAATAGCAACAAACAGACAAAAGGCGACACATCTCAAATAGCGCACTAGGTGCTTAACTAAAATTTGGCCGTGAACTTTTTAGACGTCCATGTCAAACAGAAAAAAAAAAAGACGGCAGGGAACTTTTTTCGGGGAATCCTCCGAGTTCGAAAGCGTCCTGGCCTCGTCCGTTGCACGTCCGCAGACTACTCCTAGGTTTTCTTACGTGGCTCATTGGTGGTCGTAACAGTATAACCGACGCTTTTTATATATCGGCTAGATGTTTTAAATTTTTTTTTATCTCGTCACACCTCGACGACGTTAACTGAGACAGCGCCTTTATCATTTGTGGCCAAGCTTCACTGCAACATACAAAAGCAATGTGCGAAAGATAACTTTATGATCACCATGTTATTGTTTTGTGGGCTAGCGGCTACTCTCTCAGAAGTCTCCGTATGTCTTCACCCCGAATGCTCCAGAATGACCAATCGAAGTGGCCTACTGCGCAAATTCGACGAATGACGTGGCCGAGGATTCAACTAGAGCGAAAAAAAAAGGGGGGGGGGGAGGTGTATAGCGATTGGCTATACGGTCGTCGGGAATGTTTAGATTAAGTATACCCACCGACTGCCTTGCGAACGCCCTTCACTTTTATCGACCAGTATAGAAAAAAAGCCGTTCCACTCAATGTGAAAGCTGTCGGAAGTGCACAGCAGTGATTCTGCCGTAATCGGCTGTTGCGCCGTTATCCGCTCACTGCTACCACCCAATTCAATTCAAATTTCCCGCCTTCGAAGTTCTCACGCGCCACCTGCCTGGAACTGCGCCAGCTCCTGGTTCTGTTCTTTTAGGTGCGGAGTACCTTATGACTGTGCGATGTCTGTCCGCGTCCGTGCGCATAGCATTTATAATAGCAGAAAATCACACATGCACAGGTACAGGCAGGATTCGAACCTGTGTCTGGTAGACCAGACAGAGTTAGTGTCAGTCGTCTTACCCATTCGGCTACGACCGTGAGTAAGTACCCGAGAGTCAAACGGCTTACTCCCTGGCCTGTAACGGTGAGGAGTACCTTAGGACCTCCCAATGTCCGTACGTGTCCATCCGTGCGCACAGCACCATCAAGCGAAAATCAAGCGAAATTTGATTTGAGCCGTGAGTTGCAGTTTAATTTAGGGAATAATCAAGGTGCAACTCTCGGCTCAAGTCGAATGACGGTCGGGGCGCAAATCGGATGTCACTTCGGGCGCAACTTGGATGTCATTTCGAGTCCCCGTACCCCGCACCCTCGTTATAATCCACGGAGTGAAGATGCTGCCATTTCTTGTGCTTGCTTTTCCATTTTTTTTCGCTTACTATCGTAAAAACCAACCCAACGAGCGTTTCTAACTAAATAAACGCTTGCACTCCGGTTAATTACGTATATTTTGCCTCAAATGTACCAGCAGTTTTCTTTGCGCTAAACGGGGAGATGTATGGCAAGCGCCAGCGGTTCACGAGTTTCGAACGCTTATGACTATATAAACTGCTTGGCTTAAGCCTCTGTGTTACGCCGCGACGTCAGCCGTTACGACGGAACGTGGTGTGGCTCTACTTGAGTCCAGCGAGCGAGCTACGACAAGGCGAGCCCCTAAAGTTCTCTGCACTTAAAAGGGCATCTGCGCCGGGACAATGCGCAATGCTAAATGCCATTCAAGCCTCGGGTGTTGTCCGTGCGAACATGCACTTTTTTATAGTAAAATCAATGTTGGGCTTCGTCATTCGCCAAATTTGCGCACGTGGTCACTTCAATTGGCCGTTATTGAGTGCTGTGGTGAAGAAGACCTACGGGGACTTCGTACAGTGTACACAATCCGTCCCTTTAAGGTTGGCTTCGCAGCTGTCTTCGAACGTATTGCAGAAAAAACTGGTTTTCAGGGGCATTAGATGAATAAATTGGTTTAAGGAGGGGTATTCGGTAATAACTCTGGAAGTAGGCTATTTCAGTTACTGAAAAAAAGGTATACAACCAATGCGTACTGCCGGTGACGGCAGAAACTTGGCGCCTTACTAAGCGCCTTGAAGGAAAACTTAAATCAGCTCAAGGACTAATGAAAAGACGCATGGTTGGAGGAACGCTTACGATATGGGTGACCTATATTAGGGAAAAAACTCGGAGTGACGCCGTCATAGCTTCAACCGCAACTTCCACCGCAGCTTCAGACTTGGGCTGGGCGTTTCATGTGGAGAACGGACAGCCGGTGGACCACCAAGGTAACATGGGCGTCCGAGAGACGAGGTAGGAAAGACAATTTACACCATGTAGGGATGAGAGGGGAAAAAAATCCGAGGCAGAGAATGGGCGAGGGAATCACAAGGCAGGAACGGCTCGATGAATATGGGACAGGCCTTCGTACGGCAGTGGACAGAAATGAACTACTGTTGCTGACGATGATATCAAGATATGAGGGCCCTAGGGCCTTTATTTTTATGCGCCCAACGAATTATGTCCCGCACGAACGGACGATTTCACGACGGATGCAACCATAGAATGCTTATCCATTAAAAGTTATCAGAAGATCTATTGGCGGATCATTAGGGATGCCATCGCATCCTCTGCCTCGCGAACGTGAGGATCGGACTGTCGCGCACGCGTCGCTCCTAGAGAAGCCCCCACCCCGGCTCTTCTCGCAAGGCGTTTGCCAGGATTATCCGCACGCCGTGCCATCCGCGCTTTACGCTCTTTCCCTGTGCCAGTAAGCCTCATTGCTCGCTTAGCGGCGTCATTGGCTGCATGTCGCCCATTTTGTCGTTTAGCCGTACCTGTATCTCATTGCCGTACTTCTTATTATTCTATTTTGGCGTCTAGTCCGCACCTGCGCTTGCTTCACACTACATTTCACACTACGCGACGCACTGAAACGTGGCAGAGCAGCAACTGGACCGGCAGCGGTGCGGAAGCAGCTCCACTGCCGCCTCGGCTTGTCACCCTCTCAGCACGCTGGTGATAGGCTGTCGCTGTGCTACGTGACTCACCTCTGCACCAATCCTCCTCTTTCCCCAGTTCCTCCGAGCGCGTGGCCGCGAGGATAGGGAGACATTAGGCCACCGAATGACAGCGGTCATTTTTTGCAAGCATGACACTCCCATTCCTAATACAATAAGGTGTCTTATAGGTAAACATTGTTGCTGCTCAAGGCTGGTAGGGGCGAATGGCTGGGAGCAGTCATCGCGAGCGATAACCATGAGTCCAGAACAGTGGGTTAGAAGGGGTAGGAATGTAAGGGCAAAAAGAGTGTAGCCTATTCCTTTCTACATGTATTCGCGATGAGCCGATGGAGAAATTCCAGTGGCATGTTCCCGATTATTTAACGTCACTCTGTAAATGTGCGAGCCAAACAATATTGCAAAGCGCTTAATGAAGTTTGCGTAAAGAGCCACCGAAGGGAATCATACGCGGTATCACCCCAGCTCTGGCTCCGGAAAGTTTCGGTGAGCTGCATTGATGCGTTTCGCGGAGAACCACCCAGTTTCGTTTGTTAGGAATTGTGGTAGTTCCTGTTTGGCTGATACCAGTCGTTATTGCTACCTCTGATGCAGGGCCTCCCTGATACTCCAACGAAATGAATAGAGTAGTGACCATTTTGTGAGCGCACTGCGGTAAAGCCGCTAAAGTTCTCGGAATTTGAGGGAACGTGGATGCATGTATGCGATCCCCTTGGTTCACTCTAAGAAATGTGGGGAGTAGTTGAAGAATCAAACAGCGTTCCTATTCCTGCCAGGGTCGTTTGACACCGTCCGCACCACGCGTGGCGTTAGATGGCGTGTTCACTCTACTAGGAAACCAGAATAAAACTGCTGGCGAACTCTCCCCGCTCTTGATGGAGCTAAGCGGCGGTTGTACCCCTTTCGCGAGAGAGAATAGAACAGTATATCGACTCTATCAACTTCAGCTGCACGCTTTCAGGTGTGCAAAAAGGCAAACACCTCTATGGCGGACGCGAACTCTTTGAAATCGTATGAAAAAGTAGTTACCCAAACAGCCACAGCGCCGGGCCATGAAACAAAGCGTACTTAAAATAAAGTGCAGCGTATTCAAAAGAGCGTGCGAGGTAGTGTTACACGTCCTCTAGGAATGGGTCATTTGTGTGTTCTAACGCAACGGTGTCCGTCGGACTACTTGAGCGTTGTACCTTTGCGCGGTCTTTTCATCGCGGCGGGGCTGGCGTACGGACGCGTCTCTCCGATGTCTCCGTCTCTTTTGTGGCATTGAAACCGCCGTAGTACTCCTGTACGTGTCTGTGAGGTGCGTTTTGGTGTCGGTGGCTGTGTTTGAAGTATACCTGACTGGTGGAATAACATCGTTTGGCTGCTGCGGCCGCCGCTGAAAACGTAAGTCACCATTTCAGTTTTTCTTGCGCAGTACGGGATCGAGCTCGCGCTCGTTCCCGCCAAAACTTCAGCTTTATTTATAACAACTGGCGCTCGTGAGTGCTGCTTAGCCTTGTTGGTTCTTGCGAAGAATTAAGTGGTCACATACATGTGCTTTCATTTGTGTGACACCAGTTCTAGCTATCCTTTTTCCGGCTTTGTGTTTTTCGAACAAGCGGCCGTGCTCCCATCGCGGGTTCACGACGTTCAGCATGCGTTGAAACAAGACTCGTGTGCAGTATAAGAGTTGCGGATTTATTAAGCTGGCTTCTTTAGGCACTGGGCACATGTACGATTGGTACACGCGATTCGCATGCGACTGATCGTTACGACTGTCGCCACGAGTAGCCGTACGCGTGAATTTGAGACACATGGCCCGATGCGCGCATGCGATGTGTCGTCGGCGTCGCTCCGCCCACTGTTTTTGCTTTATGGTCAACTACGACGATCGCTGAGCTGAATTTGCAGATTCCGCGCGTTTTTTCGCAAGAAATTGATAAAGCAAGCAATCTTGAAGCGTTTTCTGCCTTCGGGAACAGTCCGCGCTCACGCCGGCCGCGCCTGCCAGCTCGACACACTCAGCGGCTCGAACCGGCGCAGACCACGGTAGCAACCGCTTGTCGCTGCTCTCCCGAATCAATCTGTTCGCTAAGAAGAAGTTCCACATGCGAAAAAGTAGGTGTTAATGTGGTGAAAAATTGTGGTAGGGATTGTTGCCAGGGCTTATTTTAAAAGCGGCGATCAGATATCTGCCGCTATGCAAGCCTGCGCTGACCGGCCGTGTATGCCGCGGCGCGCGGTGCGCCGAGCGGTCGAGAGATGGCGATACCTGCGCGGAAGCATCCAAACAGGCTACGCAGATGTCTTGGTCACCGATCGCTCAAACGGCCGTTATAGCCCAAATAAAGTTTCACATGCGAGAAAAAGGATGATAGTGTGGTGAAAAGTTGTGTTACGGATTGTCATCCGCAGTTGCACAGATAGCGGCGATCAAATGTCCGCCAGAATGCTAAGCCTAAGGTTCCCAACACCCGAGCCGACCCGAGCAACGCAAGCCTGTTGCGGGCGGTTGGGGCTCAGCGGACTCTCGATCGCAATGATGGCACGACTGCATCTGGCTTGCCAGTCGCACGTCGTGAGCCTCCTCGGACCTGCGAACGACCCAAAACAGGCCCTAACGATCAATCGTAACGATCAGTCGCATGCGAATCGCGTGTACTAATCGTACATGTGTCCAGCGCTAGCTATAAATTGGCTTTCGTTTCATTATCTTCTTGAGCAACGTAAATATATTGTCGAGCGACAAGGTAATTACACTGCCGCCGGGCTTATCCGTCGGTTCCGTTCCCATCTGGCGCGTCTGACGAGGCAGAAGTGAGCGACGGCGACAGCAACACCGTAACCAGTTTATTACCCAATCAGTTAGGTTGGTAGCGTCGCTTTATTTGGTTACCCCTTAAAATATAACGCAGTCAAAGGTCACAAGGTTTCAATTCAACCTCCAAGTTGGCATAGATGTCTTGCAAAAAAAAAGAACGTGAACGTTTGTGCGTTCCGAACCCATTGTGTAGTGCGTTGCCTTGTAGCCTCTGGTCCCGTGTTGTTAGAAAACAATACTTAACGCTAATAAAACGTTGTCGGTAGGAAATTTCATCGCGATTAATTGTTTATGTGGCTACAGTAGCCACAACAAAATTTCACGGAACCGCAGGCGTGTTGCTTTGTCTATTGGACTTTTTTCTTATTACCTTGCGCGACTGCAATAAGAGTGAAGCCCATTTTCGGTGAAATTTCGTACTGTTTTCTTAAGAAAGGGCCAAGTAACGGCTACCGTAAAACGTAGTTTGAAAAATGAATACTGCAGTACGTTTTGTTTCATAGCGAGTGTTGACAAGCTATAGAACTTTAGGCTGAATATTTTCACGCGGACATGTGGTAAAACTGCTGCTAGGTGCTGTATTTAGTAAGCAGCGTGCATTTAGCATTATAGTGAACTTTTTTTTACTTATTACAGGCGCTACGACGTAAAGGTGTTTCCCGTGGATGTTTCCAGGGCTATTCTACAATAGTGCTGTTCAACAACATATTGTGATCGCCTGGCGTTCGGAAGCAGAAAGAGAGCAAAGATGCCTGGTGCGGCCGACAGCTGTAAGTAATAAACACTTCATCTTTGGTCACTTTGCCATAGTCATCTGGCAAATAAAAATGTGTCTTTTAGCCTTCATGGTGTCATTTGCATGCACTTTTGCTTTCTAGCATCGACTGACCTTAGTTGTGTTTTATTATAAATGTCATTAGAGACATAACATAACTGCGTAACCAACTTTCTGCTTGATTAAAAATGTGTCGCTTCCACTGCAGTGCATTAATGCTGTAGCTTTTTCGAACTGTCAAACACTGCAGTATTTTTTAACAAACTTATTTGGTCACGAGTAAGATTCGATGTGCAGCTTCAAGATTGATGGGGATTAGGAATGCGGTTGTGCGGCATTTATTTTCTGCTTGCCTCTTGTTATTCTCCATGATTCGGCCTTGTTACTGTTCACTGATCCCATGATTAATTCCAATAATGAGAGGCTGACAGTTTTGCTGTAATATTGCTTGTCTTCAAGCCATCCTTTTTGATAACACCATTGCACCAAGTACTTGCAGGTTGGCCTGAGGTTGCAGGTTCTCTTGTTGGTCTGGCTGCTTTTTCTGAAAGTGGTTGGTTGGAAAAAAAGAGGAGGAGGACCTTGTTGGTTTAAAATTTGAATAGGGGATCAGGACCCCGATGCTTTAAATTAATCCGTGCTCTCGTTCTTCTCAGATGGCTTTTCAGTTGCACTGCTGGTGAAAGAAAAGCCAGAGACCTTGCTCTCAAAGCTGGTATGCATATTTGTCTTCTGTATGTTGAGTAAGTGAAATCCAGTGTAGTACTTGTGAATCAGGCTCAGCAATCACCATCACAGCAATTCAAATTTGCTAAAGGGAGCATTTTGCCTCATCAGTAGACAATTGTGAATGTTACATTGATGAATCGTTAGCGCAGTCACTAAATTGTTAGCTTTAAGTGTATAGACTACTAACTAGCGATTCGTTTTCCTGAGAATCGCTTTGTACAGTGGTTTGTCCACTGAGGAAGGAAGAGCAAAATACTGTCGCTTGTGTTTCTTCTGGTACTTGCATTTGTGTGCTTTTTATGCAGGAGCCAGGAGAGACTTCCCTTTACCCCAGGATCTTGTTCTCGGGCCAAACTGCGGAGAAATCTGGAGCCGTGACCGTGCACTTCGAAGAGCTCCAGCTGACGGCTATGGACATAGTGGACGGGTTCGCTTTGCTTTTGGCGGTCTACTGGACCTTCAACATCCAGTATGCCCCGAAGACAAAGCGGACCTGTCTGCTTTTTTAGATGATGCTCGGCCTACCACCGACAGAGCAAATGGTTTCGGTCATAAAAGCAGCAACTGCAATACAGGTGGAGCGACGTGTGTGAGGATGTCAAAATAAAGCATGAAATGCAGTGTGAAAACGATTTGTCTTTTTTTTTTCGGCTAAGCACAAACGACAGCTTTTTTTGTAAAGACGCCTTGCTATGTTTACTTGTGAAGTAATTTTACCGTACTTCAGTTTGTAAGCATGAAGTAAAGAGGGCTGACACTAATGCTGTTGTGGATGCTAAAGTGTAGTCTTGTTAAAGGTAACATCGTGCTGCCTCTGAATAGTAGAGTTCGGCAACTCGCAGGTAGTGCATAGATCCTGCTTCAAAGGAATACATTAGTTCTGACAAAGAGTAAGCTAGCCCTCCTTGAGGAGGCATTATGGGACTCTGGTTGAAAGAATACAATGATTCTGAAAAGAGTACGCTAACCCTTCCTGGTGAAGTATTGCAAAATGCTGTTTGGTGGAATAAGGTAATTCTGAGGGGTGGCAGAGGTATAGCAAGATTCTGGTAAAGAATTGTATAACTCCTTGACTGGAGGAATTATTCGATCCGTGGTGAGGGAATTGCCGGACGCGGTTCCCGCAACTCCGGTGAGAATACCTCGACCCCCTCTCCGCGAGAGGCCTGCGACTCCCTTGTGAAGGGTAAGGCTATTCTGCTAAAAAGGGAGTTGCCTGATGCTGGAAAAGGGAATCGTATATGGGACAAGGGTTTCTATTCCCTTTGGGAATTGGTGGGACTCCTTTAGTTCTTAGAGTGTTAGAGGTATAGAAGACTTTGCGATGAACGTTTGATATCTTTGTGAATTTTAATTTGGAGTCGGAGTGCCCTATAAAGACCTTTTGTAGAGTTCGACGCAAAACACCTCCTCCATTCCTTCGGAATCGAGCCGTAGAAATTCGGCAGCAGAATATTCCACGAAATGGACATGTCATCTGAAGTGAAGCAACGACCTTGTGGTGTTTACGTGCTATCCAAAAAAAAAAAATGTGAATGACCGGTTTCATAGAAGCGTAGCGCGCACCCGGAATGAAACGAAAAACCATCTGAAAAAAAAAAGGACAATATTAAGAACACAAAAATCTAGTTGAAACGTGGAGATATCTACACAGGCTTGCACAAGTCTCACTTCAACAAGAAGTTTTTGAAGCCCGCCGCGGTGGCTCAGTGGCTAAGGCGTTGCGCTGCTGAGCACGAGGTCGCGGGTTTGATTCCCGGCCGCGGCGGCCGCTTTTCCGATGGAGGCGAAAAGCAAAAACGCCCGTGTGTACGAGATTTCGTCGCACTTTAAAGATCCCCAGGCGGTCAAAATTAATCCGGAGCCCTCCACTACGGCGCGCCTCATCGCCTGCGTTGCGTCGGCGCATTAAACCCTACAATCAATCAAATCAATCGAGAAGTTTTTGCAAAGTTCATGGTGGTGCCTCTATGAATTTCTGAGTGGGCGTGAGAGACCACAGGGGACGAAGAAAGAGCAGCAGGCGGGTAAGCGTGGGGAAATCGGCCCACGCCACCTCGACAAGAAGGCCGCGCACTTGAGGCTGCCGCATTACTCTCGTCATGCCATTTCGCTAGGCGCGCCCTATTTAGGCCGCCGCATTGTGACGTTTCGACGCTTTTTTAGCACCTCAACGTCAACATAGGCAGGGTTGTGGATTGTGGTAACGCCGTTCGCAAGCCTTCCTGATATCATGGAAGGACGTAGCAATAATCAGGAGGGGCTTGTAGATAAGTGGGGGAGCTGCTATGGGGGAGAAATTGAGGATGGTAACAACACCTACGGAAAAATGCCCTGTCTTGAAATCCCGAGGAATACGACAGTTTTTGTGTGTAACCTTCGCTCGAAAATAGCGGTGTGCTTTGAATACGTCTATGGCCAGCAGTGGCGTGACTACACACGACATGGCCCTTCGACGTGGTTAGAAGCAGGATTTATATCATCCCCCTCCTGACTATGCGCTAGTAAAATTAAACAGGGAAGGCGGAGGGGCGGATGTCAATAAAAGGGATATTTCCATTAAAAGTTATTGAGGCGCCTATTTCCTCTTAGAACGTCGGAATGCGTGAGCGTTCCATCTCGTTGGGTGTGGAAAGAATATGTGGGGGTTGGTATGCTGACGTTGCGGCCAATCGGAATGGGCGAATCGGCCATGAGCCTCGGACGGCAGCTGACATCGTCATGGGACGATTCCCTTGAGTAGGCACATGCAAATTCGGAGTGGGTACGTTGACGTCGCAGCTAAATGGAAATTCGTGAACAGGCAGGGCGTGAGCTTGTGACGGCTGCTGTTATCGTCACTGGGAAATCCACCTTGGGCTTTTAGAGAAGTGACGAAGGAGGCGAGGCCCACATCAAAGCTGATAGCGATGAATACCACGAAGCGATGTCCCTTGGTAATGCCAGCTATGCTCCCAACGCTTGCTACAAACAAAAAGGAAGAGTAGGCGAACGCAAACGAGAAAAATGAAGACGTGGTGCCGCGCTAACCACCGCCGGCTTGTTCGCTCCTGCCATGGCTCCTTCTTACTGATGCTCTGGCATTGCAGGGACTCTGGAACACTTTTTAGGGCGAAGCTTTCTATGCATTACTGGCGCCGTCATCCTGATTCCACAACTCACGGCAGGAAAGCCAACTTACACAAGCGCCTTGTGAAGAAAAAAAAAAAAAAAACGCTTGCCGTTGTAGGAACCGAACCTGGGACGCTCGCGTTACGAAGTCGACGCGTATCCAATTGCGCCATTCCCACACGGTCGAAGCAGTTTGGATTTCTGACCTTGAGTTTCACTCAGGTTGCACGGGAGAAGGCTTCGCGTTTTAACCATCTTTCTCTTAAGATAGGATCGTTGATTTTTTTTCAAATTCTTCAAAGAAACCTGAATGCGTTCAGAATTAAGCTAACAAGCGCATACAGTACTCAGGCTAGGTTACCACACAAAACCCCACCAAATATTACTGATTTTGCCCATCATATCATCCAGAAAATCGCTCAAAAATTTTTTCCCCTTTTTCCGTCTGGGCATTGTCTTCGCGCTTATGTGACTTTATTTGCTGTTGGGTATTGGCCCTATTCTTGTCAGTAGCACCAATAGACGCATTCGATAGCCTCTTTAAATAAACGTACGACGAAAGCAAAGCCGAAACTGGAAGGCGTATCGGTTGGACGAGCAGAACACACGGGGCCGCCAAATGCAGGCGATAATTATACCTTTACAAATTTTTCCAGGTGCGAAGGAAGGAGTGCTAGCGTTTATTAAGGTGAAAGCTCGTTGCTCAGTAGACCTTCACGAAAATTGGACGACCACACCAATTTATTGACACACCACACCAATTATACACCAATCGTGTACATATTCTACTGAACGCATAAAAATGCATTGCAGTTCGCGTGGAAATTAGACCCGAGAGAGTGCTTTGCAACAGCGTACATCACCGCATTGCCTGCGACCCCGCAGGAGCTTACTGGTGCGTGCTCCGCGCCGCTCGTAACTTACAACACGACAAAGTGGATGGATACGGAAGTTAAGGCGTATCACGCTGAATTAGAGGTAATCAAAGTGAATTAAACTAAATTTAGGGGAATTTCAGGCAATTGAAGTGAAATAAATATGCAGAATAAGTGAAATAAATTGAATCAAAGGGAACCAAAGTTATCTAATATTGATGACTCAGCGAAATAAGTAGATGACTAGGGTAATTAGGATGGATGATTAAGCAATTCAGGTGTGGACAACTTAGTTATTTATGAGGATGACTGAGTGAGTAACAAGAGGTCAGTTAGATCATTTGGCTGGTTACTTAACGCGAATAGTTAAATACCCATTAGCTCGCGTACTTACGCTTATAAAATGAAAAATGTGAAGGAGAAAGCGAATTAGTGTGAACGGGAACATAATGGTTAACGGTAAAATACTCACGCAGGAGAGGAAGAAAGATAGATCAACGATGGGCGCAAAAATCGCGCCGCTACACAGAGTACACGTGTGTAGATGCGCCGAAGTGTACCGCCAACGTGTCCAAGTAGGCGCGCGCCTCGCGGGGAGTCATCGCATTGGTCTGTCTCGAAGAGTATCGTCACTCAGGATTTTCCCTTCAGTCGTCATAGGGATAACATGAGAAAGTTGAAGAAACCCTGTAAATTTTCGGTAGTGCTGCAGGGTCTTAAAAGTGTGTAGAGGGAGGGTGCCCTCACTCCGCCCGGCCCACGACACGCATCCAGAATCCGTGGTTGCACCGATAGTACTATGTATAGAACACGCCACGGCATCTCAGGAGCAGGCCCTCCGTTTCGATATCAGCCGGTTCACACACCCTGAACAACGACATTCTAAAGATTGTTTCCCTTGGTCTGCTTCACCGGAGTGAACAATAGCTGCTTCGGAGGTACAAAACTGACGGACAACGGAACTTGGCATACGGCTTGGTTTACGAGGTATACTATCTGCGCCGTAAAACATCATGCCCGGATATTCGCAAAAATGAGGAGGCTAAACCAACAAAAACTCCGGTGGCGCTGAAGTGCCACCTGACAGCGCTTGTAGAGCCACGCTTGAAGCTCTCCAAACCCGTACTCATAGTACTTGTAACAGTACCATAAGTACGCTCCAATCCCACCCTCCCTTACCCCCAAACCCAGCTGACTTACGAATCATTGCAATAAACGGACAATAAGGCCAATCATGAGGCGCAGCGTACGGTTTTTGTTGATTGAATAATTCATTGATCGATAGGCATTTTGCTTAACTATCAGTAGCGCTCGAATAATCAGTCGTGTCTAAACTTTCTAACGTTTTATTTAAAGTATCTAAACTATCTTTTAAATCAGTTCGGTCCTAAAAATAAGGATTGCGCTTTAACATTATCGAGTGGAAGCATGAAGATACCACCGGAAAGATTCGGCCTACTTAATTCGTCCATTTCGTTCCCTTAGACGCAGCGATTGGTCATTCGGGTGTATTGTTGCGAAAAACACCGACACAATTAATTGAATTCGAGCGTGTACGGCCCTATAGCGTACGAGTGACACCTGCATTGCCTGAAGCTTCAGATATCCGAATACGTGCGGATTTTTTTTTTTTTTTTTGAACCATCATACCTAAAGTTTTTCGCGACAAGTTGGCATGATGTAATGAACCGAGCTCACGTTTTATGTTAAATCAGAGTAGGGTAAATTTGGCACCTTTCTAGGCAACCCGGGGGAGGGGAGAGGACAGTGGACATGGCTGACTGCTCGGAAAGACACCCGTGCTCTCGGTCAATTACGCTTCCTGCAAGGTTCGCAAGAGCTCTGAAGAGGTCTGCCAGGGCATCGGCTGGGTTTTCTGCCGGCGGCCGACCTTTCGTGCTTGGGCGGGCACACCAACACTTAAAGCGTTTACACCACGCTACACCACGCGATCCCGGGTGAAGATTGAGTTAGCGGGGCAGGCTTGGGGATTTAAATAGAACTTATTTAAAGGTGCTGAACAGGAGATCGCGGGCTTGATTTCTGGACACGGCGGCTATTTTTGTAATGGAGACCAAAAATGAAAATGCCCGTGTGTACAAATTCCAGCGCACGCTGCCCCACGGATTAATTAAGATCCCCAAAGGATAGTAATAAATCCGTAGCATCTCCGTACCACATGATGTGCGGCCACCGTTGTAACACCCGTTGCCCAACCAAGCGAGGAGCAGCGGGAGGCCCAGCTTACCAGCCCCGACCCTGAGGACCAACTCTAGCTTGTGGAAAAAGCGAGGCGGACGGCCAGGGTACATGGCATCTCGGACTAGGAACGTCACCCATCCAGGACGGAATGCAAGTCGTCGGCTCCGATAATAAAGTTTATTACTACAACTTCCCAACGGTGCTTATCAATAGCACACTTGTAGCTTTACATCGTAAACGGAATTCAAAATTGTTTCTTGAAGGGGGCTCTGTTGCTGAGAACAAACGCGCAGGATGCTCGCACGTCTTCGGCAATACTCGACCGTCGTCATCCCAGAGAATACTCCACCACGCTTAATTCCACGGTTCATTTCTCTCTTTAGGCTCCGTGCGACGCGTGCTATCCCGCATGCCACCTGCACTATCTGTTCCTCGGACTCCGTCGAAGATCCCTTACTTCATCAAATGCCCTTTCGGCTATCGCATACCAATCACCCGAGTGCGTATGCAGCAGCCTCACGGCGTATCACAAGGAAAAAAAAAAGAACCGTTAAAAGTAAATTGTAGAGTGTCCTAGATAAAAACGTTAGCGTGCAGTATGCAGTCAGACATGCATAAAGGGCAGGTCTCCTTTTGCATGGGCAGGGAGATCTACCCTTTGACAGTTAAATCTGACTTATTGCCATGATCAATCGTTGATGCAGCATGGCAGAGGCAGAAGGGGGGGGGGGGGCAGTAGGGGGAAGTGTGAACCGAAGGAGGGGACGGAGCCCGCTCGGGATTCTGGACGCTCCACTTACGGCACAGAAACTCTCCTGCGTCGGCCATGGTCGCCAGGAGGAGCGCGGACGCAATGATGAGTGCCGCCTTCATGACGCTGCGTGTACGCAGGGAGGAATTCGAAGACGGGCTTTGCGCGGCAGCAGACTGCGTGATGTGGGGCTGCTGCAGCGCTACCCTTTTTTATATGCCGTCCAGAGAAGACGCTGTGACGAAGCAAGGCCACGGTCACCGATGGCTAGCGACCAGTTAGCCTCCTTTCACTTTTATTTTATTTTTGCTTCCCTCTATCTCTCTTTCTTGGCACTAGGACGACGTGCGGCGTAGACCCGCATGTGGAAGGATGTCGAGCTCCTTTAGTCTGAGGCCCTTAAAGACAAAGGAGACAAGTGGAAAGGGCGAAAATGAGAGAGGGTTGATTACGGTGAGCCCGACATGGCCGCCCTCACCGCCCGCTTGCGGGCGCTTTATTAGGCAAGCGACGAGCGCCGAAACGACGGCCAGAGTGCCGAGAGAACAAAACAGACGTTCGCGATCTGAAGATGTGACTGCGCTGACGCGCTCGACCGCTTCTGGTAAACGGCTCGAGGAAACGCGCATGACATACGTACGCGCGCGCATGTGTGCTGGCCCTCGTGAGTTTATTAATTCGCTTCCTCCAGAAACCATCCATCGCTTTATTTGTAGTGGCATGCTTGCAACATGAGACCAATTGCCCCCAAGCACTCGCGTTCGGGCATCAGTTCGGAACGTCAGATCTGGTCGACGAAAGCGGAAAGTGGCACAGATGCATGTGTAAGAAAAGGGGCCCGCGAGGGGAATTACTTCACAAGCTGAATGACGCTTCTTTAAGTGCGTTCTTTTCGAACGCTCCTCCATATTTTTGACTGCGGAGTCGCTCCTCTTCTCTGCGATGCTTGCGTTGGGCGTGGCGGGCAGCGCTTTGAGAGGATGCGTCAGTGGACGAAAATGCTGCTAGCCCTTCTAATTAACGCAAAAAGAAAGACAGCCGGTCTCTTCTTGATCTCGACACGCGCATTGGCATACTGGCAATTACTGTCACAAGCATATTCCTGGGCGGAAACAAATTGGACTGATTTACCCCCCCCCCCCTCTCCCCCGCCCCGCTAGGCAGGAGGCACATCGACTGTTCCTCTGGATGCCGCGCGCAGGAAGCCCCTGCGCTCTTTGGGGTCGGAAATCTGGATATAAGAATTAATTAAAGCCGATCCGGTTAGGCTTCAGGAGGACTCAGCTGATCCATTCCTATGGGACTTACTCAATCATGATCCGTGGACTTATAAATGAATCGCGCGCCAATATAAAAAGTTTTATAAATCCATCAAAATGCTCCTAACGGCCTAGTTGGATTCTTTTAGCAATGTTGCACATTTTTACTGAAATAAAAAATAAATAAACAAGAATTGCATTTTAGTTTATCTAGTCTTCATTTAGTTTATCTAGCGGTCTTCGACGCGAGAGTTTTATTTTTTTATTTCAGAACACAATTGACATACCTCCGGAATAAGCAAACTAGGCCGTTTGGAGTATTTTTATGGATCTGCAAAACTTTTCGTATTGATACACGATGGTTTTTTAAGCCCGTGGGTAATGAAAGTAGTAGGTCCTATAGGAATGTTAACAGGTGAGTCCCCCTTGATATTGCGCATCCTCGATTTACCAGCTGTGGACCGTCCTCGGGCCTCCCGGGGTCTGCGTTCGACGGAAAGCCCCATAGGAATAGATTGGTAAAATCGAGCGCCGAATCGCGTCTCAGGGAGTCTGCGGACGATCCGGGACTGATAATCGGGGATGCTTCCGCAAGCAGGAAGATCGCGCCAAGAAAAGATACGCGCTCTAGTTGTCTTTTTTTTTTGTTCGTGCTGGCTGTGGAAAGTGCGCGCACACCTGCTGAATTTACAAATGAGCCAGGTACAAGTCCGCCCCGTGTTTCATCCTTTCATCTTCAGCCATCTTGGCTTCCCTTTTCGCTTTTTGTTCTGATAAACAGTTTTGACATCACTGCCACGGATCCTGTCTCTGAACTAGATACTTTCCCGTTCTTGGGTTTTTTGGCTAGTTTTACCATAACTTTGAGCACGATACAATTTCTCTCATGCGGGAAGTCCGTAATACCATGTTGGTGTTGACAGAAAGTCTAATGCTGTAAAGTAGCGCCAAGTACTCTCGGCCCCTTTGCTTTGCGCCCGCGCATGTATGTATGTATGTATGTATGTATGTATGTATGTATGTATGTATGTATGTATGTATGTATGTATGTATGTATGTATGTATGTATGTATGCATGTATGTATGTATGTGTGTGTATGTGAGTATGTATGTATGTACGTACGTATGTATGTATGTATGTACGTACGTATGTATGCATGCATGTATGTATGTATGCATGCATGTATGTATGTATGTATGTATGTATGTATGTATGTATGTATGTATGTATGTATGTATGTATGTATGTATGTAGAGAGTGATGAGGCTTTGAAGGGGACTCGTCTTTTTGAAGGCATCAGGGTTCATCTCTGGCACACTGTTTATATAGATGGAGACTGAGCTGGTGAGAGAGGGGGGAGGGTGCCTGGAGCTAAGCTGGCGGAAGGAAAGCGGAATGGGTCAGCAGTCGGCTGAAAGGAGCGAAGTAGGGAAAGAGAAACGAAGGTGGGATTATTGCGACGGGACCCCGCAGGGGAGAAGGAGTGAAGTCTACGAAAGGGCCAGGGGGGTGGGGGAGGGAAGAAGGGAGGAAGGGTTTAAGCCGTACAGTAGTGGCGCCTGGGGTCCCCAAAAGAGGCTTCCAGGAAGTTGGGGGCCAAGGGGGGGCGTCTTGCGCGCCATTGCGAGGATACTGAACTGCGTGTAAGAGAGAAAACTCGTAAACAACACAGAAGAAGAATTTCGGGTGGGGAGGCCGGTGTCCCTGGAAGAATAGGAGGGGTATCCACAGGTTCGGAATGATAAAATGTTCTTTTTTTTTCTTTGAAAGTAGACAATGAGGCGAAATGCCGAAAGCCGAAGGAGGCGAGTGTGCGAGTATGTCGGAACGCGTTAGGAGACAGGCAGGAAGATAAAATGGAGTTGTATCAAGGGGGTGGGCAGGGGGGGTTGTTAAGATGCGAGATGCCCAGATTTCCTAAGAGCCTCATTACTCTGTCCGGTTGAGATACCGTAAGGTTTCTAAGCTGCCTTTAGAAGCATTGATTCCACCAGGTTCAAGGAAATTGAATTTATGGATTAAGTACGATTCTCTGTATTTTATGTCCCTTGGAGACTTAAAGTTTGACTGCAAAATATAGAGCTCGAGATCATCGAAATTGTGGTTCGGCTGGCTAAAGGATTGCGTGGCTGCTATGGAGGCCCTGTTATGAGTGTTGGCACGATGTCCATTCAGGCGTAAGTTCATAGGCTGACTCGTCTCTACGATGTACTGCTTGTGACAGAATGAACATTCTAGCATATACACAATGTTGGAAGAATTGCACGTGAAACGAATTAATCTTGCGAACGTACTGGCTGGCAGTGCTGTCAACAATGCAGTCCGTCTGCAGATATGCTTGCAAGTCTTGCATAGGACAGAGGCAGGGGCTTATGACTGGTTGCTGGAAAGCACCGATTTCGGCATGCCCTAAAATATCTTTTAGGTTTTTATTTCTTCTGTAGGTGACTCCTTGGGCTTCCGAGAACATCTTTTTAAGTCGGTCGTTACTGGATGAAACGGGGTAGTATTTCCGCAGGATGTTGTTTATGTTATGGAGCGCGTTGGGGAATTTGGTTATTAGGGCTGGTGGCCGGGTGATTTCGTTTCGACGCTGTTGCTTGAGCACTTCGTCCCTTCCTAGTTTAGATGCTCTTTCGCAAGCTATATCCAGCGAGCTGACCGGGGGATTCCTGCTTGCTAGAGTGGATTTAGTTCATTCGTTATCACTGCATATTCTTCTTAGCCTGGTAGCCTGCCCTACAAAGATACCTTGTTTGAGGTGTCGTGGGTGATGGTTGGTGCAGTCTAGGTGCTGCTGCCTGTCCGTCGATTTCCTATAGAGCGTGGTTTTCAATTTACTATTGTCTAGAACGACAGTAGGGTCTAGGAAGTTCACTTGTCTATCCGAGTACTGGCATGAGAGTTTAATGGCCGGGTGGGAAGAATTAAGATGCGAAATGAAACTTTCTAGGGCTGTGCGTCCATGCTCCCAAAGTATGAAGTTGTCACCTATGTATCGAAGGTAAACCTTGGGTTTGGGGGGGAAAGAGAAAAAGTTTAAGAGGGAGGGAAGCTTCAAGTTGTCCCATAAAATGTTGGCGTAGGTAGGCACGAAAGGAGGGCCCATGCTGGCTCCAAAAAATTGGAAGTAGTAGGATGAGTCAGACTCGCAGTAATTGAGAGTTTGAACCAATTTTAGTAAAGTAATGTAGACTTCTAACGCATGTTGGGGCCGGTTTTCTGCTAAGGCCTTTGATGTAGCTTCTATTGCTTCGGTGATAGGAATGCTTGTAGGGATAGGAATGTTTATATAGAGGGCGGAGACGTCGAGAGTGACCAGAAGGGCGTCACTGTATTTGCCCGCGATTGTTTATTTCTTGTATTTTGCGGATGAAGTGTGGGGTGTTCTGAACAAATGAAGGAAATAAGTCGGAATTTCTGCCAAATGGGGATTCAGAAACACAGGCAATGCTTCCGTAGGGGTGTTGTTGTTAGAAACTATAGGTCTGCCCGAAATTTTGACTGAAAACAACACTTCTGTGGGGACTTTGTGAATTTTAGGAAGAAGGTAGAAACGTCCTGCTTGCTTGTTGGTCGGTCTCGTGAAGGTTAGTTCGGTTGTCATGATTAATTCTCTGGCCAGTAGATCTGTGACAGTGTGCAAGATCCGTTGATTGTATTCGTCGTTGGGATCATGATCTGAAGGCTGGTAGTGACAATGGTTGTTAAGCTGCCTACAGGCCTCATCTTTATATTTTTCCATTGGTAGGATGATAATGCTACCCTTTTTGTCTGCAGGTTGAATGATTATTTCCGTTCTAGCTGCCAGGTTATTTAGAGTGACTTCCTCTTAGTGGGTGAAGTTTTTGCGTTTATTTGATTTCCTTGTAGCGGTTAATATTTTTTCATACAGATTTTATATCACAAATCGAGTTCTGGCGATTCCTCGGAACCTGGCGTCCAAGTGCTTGGTGCGCGGAATGCGTACTCGTTAATGTCGGTATTGTCTTGTTTTTCAGAAAAAAAAAACATTCCTTTAGTCTCATTCTGCGAGAAAATTCGGTGAGGTCCTTGTGTAACTCGTATTCATTCACGCGGTTGTTGGTAGGGCAGGAGGTAAGTCCTTGTTCTGGGATGATTTTTTCGGTTGTCGATAATGTTTTGGAAATATCTATAACGTTGCTGTTACACGTGACAGGGGAGCCGGATATTACATTCTGTTCGGGAATAGGTGTCATGTTGCTGTTACTCGTACTGAGGGAGCTAGATTCTACATTTTGATTAGTAGCCGGAGGGAAAGATTCCACCGTAGCAGATTCTGATATGTCTGCTGGGTACGTCAGATGATTTAATGCCTCGTCTTTAGGCTTAGCGAGAACAGGAGTTTCAATGGTGCAGGCTGTGTCAGGCAAAAGTAGCTGGTCACGTTAAAATTTATCTCTTTGTTTCTTGCGCAGCTCATGTTCCTTGCGGCTTATAAAGGCATCCAGATCAGTTTTCTCCAGGTCAGTGAGTGGGATGATTTCAATCTGCTCATTTAAAACGCTCAGTTGTTTGTCGCAGTGTTCTCTGAGAATTTCTGAGAGGGAAAGCAAAGCACACACTTCAAAGTTTCCTGTCGTTTAGCTTCTAGTTCAGGGGGGAGAACTCCAAGAGGACAAATAGCTTTAAGGTGGAGGCCTGTGGAGATTTTTCTGGTTTGGAGGTAAGAGGAATAGGTGATGAGGTGGAATCTGTAGTGCGTTTGTTTGCCGGCGAATTTTCGAACTCTAAGGAAAGCACGTGATTTGAGGGGCAGGGCATCGGGTCTACTCGGTGTAGGTCATTGGCGTTTGTGGCGGGCGGTCCTCCGGGATGGCACTTTTTTATTTGGAGTCTGTTGTTTAGGGGGGCTGTCAGGGGCGAAGTCCACGTCGATTTCTGTTTGGGTGCTTGTTCGCGTTCTAGTGCGTGTTGGTGTCTGCGTGAACACTGAGCATGATATTCTTGGTGGTCGGGATGTTCTCCTACGTGCTCTTTAGCTGGTGTTGTGGCTGCGTCCACCGTTTGTGTGCTCGCGTCGCATGTGGTGTTCTTGGGGGTACGGGATGGTTCGCTACTGTTGGGAATGTCAGGTTCGGTCTGCTGCTCGGTGCTGGCCACTGACGCCGGGGCGTTGATGCATGCAGTGGGGACCGTCACCTCAAATGACCTGCTCAGCTTGTACTTGATGTTTTCGGCAAATAACCGACACCTCGGAAGTTAGGGTGTAAACCGTCTTTGGCCAGATGGCCCTGGGGGTCGCGGTAGATGTCTGTGTGGTGGATGGTGAGTTCTAGGTACCATGCCCCGTTTGACTCGACGTGCCCCTTCTGCCTTGCTCCTGTTGAGCAGGGTACAGCAGATCATTTGGTGTGGAGCTGCCCTGTCCTGCAAAGACTACGCCTCGTGCACCTGGCCTCCTACGGCCCGCGCCGCGGCCGTCCCCCGGACTATGCCTCGTGGACACAGGGCCCACGTCACGGCCCACTTCTCCTGTTTCTTCGGGAATGTGGAGTCTATATGTATATAAAGTTTTTAGTATGCTGATTAGACCCGCCGCGGTGGCTCAGTGGCTAAGGCGTTGCGCTGCTGAGCACGAGGTCGCGGGCTCGATTCCCGGCCGCGGCGGCCGCTTTTCTGATGGAGGCGAAAAGTAAAAACGCCCGTGTGTTCGAGATTTCGGCGCACGTTAAAGATCCCCAGGTGGTCAAAATTAATCCGGAGCCCTCCACTACGGCGCGCCTCATCGCCTGCGTTGCGTCGGCGCGTTAAACCCTACAATAAATCAATTAGCATGCTGATTAGCAAACTTCCGCAATAAAAAAAATCAGTTTTTGCCTCTACATAGAGACCGAAGCATGTGTAGCTGAAGCATGTTGCTAAGAGCGCACCGCAGTACCCGAAAGCGTTCCTTGTATTCGCATGCTTGGTTTCTGTGAGACACCATTGACGACACAGATAGTGGCCAGGAAATCCGTCCAAGGCGGGTCACGGATCGGGGATCAAGTTCCAAAAAGCTGAAGGATAGTGACCAGTCGAAATTTACTGCGGAATAGAAGCTATATATGGCGTCAAATGAGTGTCGAAAACAGCGACGGCTGAATGGTACGAACGTTTTCGGAAGACGCGAGGAAACGACCTTCCACTGTTTTTGCGACAGACGAAGCCTTCGCTAACACGGTCACAACAATACCTAAAGATCGACGTCGGAGCTTGCGCCCACTAGCGCAGTAGTCGTTTGTGTCCTTTGGAGTGCTCAAACGATTGTCAAGAGCTGAAGCATCCGAAGGTGTGCTCCCAATGGATCTGCAGATGTTGACAGAACACCACCAGGACGAACACATCGGCTGGAGTCACCTGCGTTCTTTTAATCGGAGCTATGGAGCTATGCAAATCAAGTAAACGCCTGGTAGCGTACCCCTGGCCTTCAATCAAGCGCCTCGTGCACGGTTTCATGGCACCGACGGAAGCGCCACCCACCACGCTTCGGCCACGGACCAAACCAAGTGGCGGCGCCGTCGACTTCCGTAGTGAAAGCGTCTAATCGCTCGTTCGTTCCAAGTGTAGGGGTGCGGAGAGGAGATAGGGCAAATGTAAGAAGCAAGCTCAGCCACGGTCCAGCCAGTGCTTCGTGCGCTACCGCAGTGAGAGCGTCGCTACTTCGCTACGAGGGGAGGGGTACGGAGAGAGGAATATGGGAAAGAGTAAGGGAACGTGCCACCAGAAAATGATGCAAGAAGGCTCATCATAGTCCACTGCGCGTTCACCACCAGCGTCTGTGTTTTGCATTACCATGCAATTGCGTGCGTTTACTGCGAACTCTACCTCGAAACCGTGCTTTCGCCCGACAAAAATCGTTAAACGCGATGAACCAGGGTAAATGTATGGCTGCGGTTCGAGATACGTATCGTGTCCGAGACGCAGAACTCTTTCTTACGAATGACAGCCGTCAATATTCGACATAAACAGAAGTTGCTCATACAATTCGCCTAATTTCTATGTTACCTCTACGTCGTCTGCTACAAAACTTCGCTGGTCATCAGGCTCCACAGAGTGGACTGGCTCCTATTTTTTTTTCGAGAAAAGTATCCATAATCCATCGCTTCCCCAAGTATGTGAATGCGTCACGCAACTTGTTCTGAGAAAACTTGGGGTATCTTGATTCTTATGCTTAATGTAATTGCCTTATGCCTTCCTAATGTAATTCTGCCACGTATGCGGTTCGACTTAATGAGGGCCCACGAGCAGGTTTCACCATTTGATCACGCCTACACGAACGCACGCGCGGGCGCGCACACACACACGCACTCGCCCACGCCCGCATACGCACACACGCACATTCCCACACGCACATGCACACACACTTACGCACACGCACCTCGTGCTATGGGACACTTCCCAGTAGCTAGGAGCCGTTTACCAGTATGTACTGATATCGAGTCACGCTGTCTCTGGAGCAGGCTGCTTTGCCGTGTAAAAACCGGTTTTCAGTACAGAAAACAAATCATAAAGAAATAAAAAAAGGTTCTAGAACCTTCATATTATCACCTTCAAAGGTCCTTCAAAGGTCCTAGAACCTTCATGTCGCTCATGAAATCATGTTTTCTCAGCAAAGCATTTACGTTTAGAGATGAAGCCGACTTTAAGGAGCTGGTTGTGGTCTTGATTTTTTAAAGCTGGCTTTTCCACATTGTGTATTGGGCAGCGAAGCATGGCCATCTACGGAGGCGGCATGACTAGAGAAAAAGGCTCGAACTCTCCGGTAATTGGAAGTATCCCGAAACAAATTACAGCAGACTCCCGTTAAGACGAACTCGGATAAGCCGAATTCTCGAATATGGGGAGCAATATGGATACGTGTGTTTGATTTTCTACAGACTCGATGCGAAAAGAAAAAAATCAGCTTAAGGCGAACCGCCTCACAGGTACTCTTCCGTGGAGACACCCGCCACGGTGGCTCGATGGGTGAGGCGTTGTGCTGCTGGGAACGAGGTCGCGGGTTCGATTCCCGGCCGCGGCGGCAGCTTTTCTGATGGGGGTGAAAAGCCCTTGTGTACGAGATTTTGGCGCACGATAAAGATCGCCTGGTGGCCGAAATTAACCCGGAGCTCTCCACTACGGCGCACCTCATCGCCTGCGTTGCGTCGGCGCGTTAAACCCTACAATCAATCAATCAATCAATCAATCAATCAATCAATCAATCAATCAATCAATCAATCAATCAATCAATCAATCAATCAATCAATCAAGCAATCAAGCAAGCAAGCAAGCTTCCGTGAAGACGAAATTTTGCAGTGACCGCCACCGCTGACGCTTGGCGGGGCATTCACGTGGCCAAAAGAAAATAAAAAAAGAAAAGAAAAACAGCAAAATGCGAAAGATTCTGCGTTTCCGCGCCACGAACAAGAGCCAGACAAGCCAGAAGGACCCGGTCATAAAGCCGCCACCTCTGCCACCCCCCCCTTCCCCCCGCGCGGAGCCGGCGGTAAAGCAAAATAAAATAAAAAAAGCCAGGAATACCGCACCTGGTAACGCGCGCATCGGCCTCGCAAAAAAAAAAAAAAGGAGAAAAATAAGTACAAAGGCCGCAACGACGGTAACTCTCCTATTCGCGAACAGAGAAACTCCCGCACAATGCCGTCCCTGAGCGGAGGCATGTGAGCTCTTGTCACCGCCACCTAACGCGCCACCGACCCACAGCTATCGGCTGCGGAGTAACCGACCCTTGGTGCTACATCGCAAGGAGAACTAACTGCCATGTCTAGCAAGCCAGACATTCAACGAAAGCCCATCGCGCTCTCATTGAAATCCGATATTCTGATAAGAAGAACTTCTGATAGGACGGACAAGTTTGCATGGTTCCTTCTAGTTCGCCTGAAAGGGAGTCTATATACCACATATATGACAGTGAGCCGCTAGGGCGGTTCTAACATTACACACCGCAGCTTCACTGGTCGTCGCTCTTCACAGAGTGGAAGGGCAGTTTTTTTTCTCGTTCAACGTGTAATTTAATGATTTTTCATTAAAAAGACGCCTCGTCGGACGTAGTGGTGATCACCGAAATCTTCTGGGCATGATCGAGCTGAGCAGTGGTGCACACGACGGGGGCCTCGTGGAAATAAAGTATGCCGGCTCGCTTTGTTTTTAAGAAAAACACTTTTAGCAGCAGTGTTCTTTAAGCCAAGCGTTATCCGTCCGTCGGACCAAAAAACCTCGCTGATCGATGGCGGCACCTCGCGTTGCGTAGCAACCCCTGGCGCAGCTGTGAATGGCTTCGCGCTCGCTTCGCTAGCCTAGGCATGGCTCCGCCCAGCCTCACCGGCACCCAAGCCATTACGTCACTGCGCAACACATCGTATAGACCGTTTACAGCGAACGGTTAGGCCCGCCTTAGCCAGATGGCGCCAGCTCGGCATTCGCCACCACTGGCCTTTTCCAGTTTCGGTTTCGCCGTACACTCCCATTGTTCGCTCCAAGTGCGTCGTCGGCAAAAAAGGTTAGGCCCGAAGAAAAGTCACAATTAAATTTTGTGGACGTAGTCGGAGCTCATGCTGGTCGTCGCGAAATGGAACAAAACGTTCGCGGAAGCGCTCCAATGTACGGAAGCAAGTGAAGCCTCCGGCGCGACACCACCAAGCGGGATTCAGTCATTTGCTCCCAACAGTTTAGGCTCCCTCCATAGGCCCCATGTGTGGCGCTTATTACGACAGGTAGATCGGAGAAAGTGTGTAAAAGCAGAAAAAAAAAAACGTTATCGATTACAACTGTGGCTCGGAACGTATGCGCTCAGTCTGAGCCCTCAGCGAGCATCACGTACCTTGCGAAGGGCACTCTCGAGGACACCAATATCTCAAATCTTGAGAGATTCACTTCGTTGTGCAAGTCATTGAAGTAGATTTTTCTAACGGTACATTTTCAGCGTAGTTCGATGCACAGCCTCAACTGAGGCTGGACAAAATGGGAGTTCGCCACCTAAACTCTCTATAATTAAATCCTTCCAATCGGCAGCATACATGGTTATACCAGTAAAGAGGTGACGTCACAAATAAATAAAACTTGCTGCAGCAAATCTGACAAAAATTAATGCACGAATGCTTAAGTAAAATAAAAAAACTAAGGACATATTGAAAAATTGCCGTGTCGCATATGCTACCAAAGAAATTATGTAATGCATAATATAAAAATATAAAATGCTCACATCCGCAGCCTTATGGGCCAGTTCGGGAAATATTTGTATGTGTTAACAAAGCTTGATCACACGATTTCAGTGTTTATAAACTTCACTGTACGTGCTGTAAGCCCCCGCACGGGGCACCTTGAGTAATCTTGGTGACGGTACTGGCGATACCGCGGACCCCGAGCCCCCAAACATAAGCTGGATCCAACCGTGGCGATGTGTTTATAGGTGGAGGGTTAGAAACCACGAACGGTGGCCGTCGGAGCCCAGGTCAAGCTCCGGCGGATGGGCTCCCTGTCTGTTCACCAGGCAGGGAGCTCCGGGACCTCTTTGACTACCAGGGTAAGGTCAAGGAAGAAAGTACCCCCGTCTCCCTGCTTTTTCCTATGCCATATGGATAAATCAAACCCCCCCCCCCCCAGACGTGATCGGCCCCCTAAAAGGGGCCACACCGAAGTATCTTTTCCTTCTTTGCCTTCTATCTCGCTCCCAAAGCCAGATAACTACCCTCGTTTTTTGATCATGGAATCTGTGGACAAATCGAAGCCGGTTTCCTCTCAATCGGTATTTCTTGTTTCTAAATACCTTGAAGGTGTCATCGGCAAAACATATGACGCCAAAAAACTCAGAACTGGTGAAGTGCTAGTTGAAGTTAAAACCAAGCAGCAATCCACAATCCTCCTGAAACAAACCCGCATGGCAGATCTGGAGATCAGGGTCACACCCCACCGCAGCCTCAACAGTTGTCAAGGTGTGATCTCTGAGGCAGATCTCCTAACCGAGACAGAGACTGATCTGCTCGAAGGCCTAAAAGAACAAGGCGTGACAGCAGTAAGGCGCATCGTCATCAGGAGAGAGAACAAAGAAATTGCCACCAAACATCTGATCCGCTGCACACTGCCCGAGCATGTCAACGCAGGTTTCATCCGTTGTTCTGTCCGGCCGTACATCCCGAACCCGAGGCGCTGTTTCAAGTGCCAGAGGTTCGGGAATGGTACCAACTCCTGTAGAGGCAGAACAACATGTGCCAAATGCGCCCAGCACGATCATGTCTCTGACAACTGCACTGCAACCAACTTCACCTGCCCGAATTGCCAGGGTCCACACGCAGGATACTCTCGCGCTTGTGAAAAGTTTCATCTTGAAAAAAAAATCATTAACCTTAAGATAACCGAAAACATCACCTTCCCAGAGGCGCGAAGGAGGTTCGCGTCCTTCCCTCTGGGCAGGTACGCCGACGCAGCTCGCCGGGGGGCGGAGCGGCGTTTGGTTTCGGCGGGGACCCAGTACAGCGAGTCGGACTTGGTCCCGCCCCCCCCCTGGGTTGCCTATGGCAGCCCAACCCACCTCCGCACCGCTCGCTCACCCAGCAGCGGCTGTGGTGGCAACAACGTCTGTTGGGGATGCCGCTGCATCCACTGCTTCCTCTCCACCGGCCCAAAGCACACGCAAGGGCACGGAGATGGAGACGGAGGCAGTCGCAGCGACCCCCTCCCCCGCCTCACTGCCTGTGCCACCTGTGGTGCTCCCCACGCCTTCGGCACTGGCAGCGCAGGCAAAGAACACCCGAAAGGGTACCACGTCAAGGGGGCCCAGTCCGCTGGGCACCCCCTTGCCATCAGATGACGACATGGACGTCGAGCCCTTCCGGCTTTCATCGCAGCGGAAGGAACGGGCTGCGACGTCCAGGTCAGTAGAGAAGGTCAGAAAACCCCTTCCAAGAGTGCAAGCCCCGAAAGACCCTACATAAATAATCACACTCCAGTAGCTCTAACACATCATAATGGGAAGAGAAAACATTGTTCAATGGAACTGCAGAGGCCTTCTGAATAATCTTGACGACGTGCATGAGATTCTGCATGCCAATCAGCCAAGTTTAATGTGTGTCCAGGAAACACATCTTAATTCGAAACACACAAATTTCTTGAATAGTTACCTGGTATACAGGAAAGACAGGGATGGCTGCACACACTCTTCTGGCGGTGTGGCCATAATTGCCCGCAAATCCTTAGCATGCCACCCTGTCACCTTGAACACTGTCCTTGAGGCTGTAGCAATTCGAACAATAATATTTAATAGGTTGATAACGGTATGCTCCATATACATTCCTCCTGATGTCTCACTTTCGAGCTCTGACTTCGAGGCGCTGGTTGACCAGCTGCCCGAACCGTACATCCTTACAGGCGACCTTAATGCTCACAACTCTCGTTGGGGCTCTTCTCGCACGGATGCCCGAGGTCGCCTGATAGAGAAGTTTTTAACATCCTCTGGAGCATGCCTTTTCAACAAGAAACAGCCTACATACCATAACACAGGTCACAACACATACTCACATCTTGACTTGGCTATTGGTTCTGCAATTCTCTTTCCATGTATTGAATGGGGCGTGGGCACAGACCCATATGGTAGTGACCATTTCCCCACTTCATTAACGCATATAGGTACAGGCCCGAGCAGTCCATCTTCCCATAAAAGGTTTAATGAAGCAAGAGCTAACTGGAATACATTTACAGAGACATCCAAACTACACTACACGCCCATAACACACCTTCACGTTGAAGAAGCTACCCAACTGCTCACGGCGCACATCCTCGACGCCGCCGAAAGGTCCATTCCCCACGCCTCTGGTGCCCCGCGCAACCAGCGGAGGCCGTGGTGGAATGAGAACTGTAGGCGGGCGCGAGAGGCCCAGAACAAGGCGTGGGGTATCCTTTGTCGGTACCCCACGTCGAGTAACCTCCTCTTGTTCAAACGGGCCAAGGCGTTCGGAAAACGTGTGCGCCGTGAGGCAAAACGCGATAGTTGGCGTACATTCATAACATCAATTAACTCCTACACAGACACACGGAAAGTATGGACGAGAATACGTAAACTCAAAGGACAACAAACACACAGCCTGCCTCTGGTCAGCACAACAGGGGACACACTTGAAGACCAGGCTGACACACTCGCACAACACTTCCAACACGTTTCCAGTTCAGCACACTACACAAACACCTTCATCAAGCACAAACTCGTGGCCGAAAAGAAGCCTTTACATGACAATGACAGGTCAGCCACCTCTTATAACTCCGAGTTCACGCTTCATGAGCTGAGGGGTGCTCTGAGCACGTGTACACCCTCAGCTCCAGGCCCAGACAACATTACATATACAATGATACAGAACTTACACACAGACACTCTTGTAACACTTCTTCACCTGTTCAACAAGATATGGCTTTCGGGGCACATTCCAAAGTCTTGGAGGGATGCCATAGTTGTAGCATTTTTGAAAGAAGGAAAGGACCCTTCTTCTCCCGCTAGCTATCGACCCATTGCCCTGACCAGCTGCCTGTGCAAGCTTCTCGAGAAGATGATAAACCGGAGGCTCGTGTACTTTTTGGAGTACAACGGCCTTCTCAAGAGCTGCCAGGCAGGCTTCAGGGCGGGGCGATCCACGAATGATCAACTCGTAGCTCTTGAATCGTACATTAAGGATGCCTTCGTGCATAAACAGTACTGCGTAACTGTGTTTTTCGACCTCGAAAAGGCTTATGATACCGCTTGGCGTTATGGAATCCTTACTGACCTCAAGTCATTCGGTGTTTCTGGTAATATGTTTAACACTCTTGCTAGTTATTTGTCGGAGAGAACCTTTCGCGTCAGAGTTGGTTCTGCACTGTCAAAGGTACATGTGCAAGAAAATGGCGTGCCGCAAGGTGGAGTGTTGAGCTGCACGCTCTTCATAGTTAAGATGAACTCTCTTGGAAAGGCATTGCCACCCACAATCTCTTATTCCATGTATGTAGACGACGTCCAGATATCCTTTAAATCATGTAACATGTCCATCTGCGAACGTCAAGTCCAGCTCGGCGTCAAGAAGCTTGCCGGCTGGGCAGAAAAGAATGGTTTTAAAATTAATCCCGGAAAGAGCTCTTGTGTTGTATTCTCCAGGAAGCGTGGGGTCCACCCGGACCCAGACATCACTCTTGCGAATGTGCCAATTCCTGTGAACAAGGAGCACAAGTTTTTAGGCATTTTATTCGATGAAAAACTTACATTCATCCCTCATATCAAACAGCTCAAATGTAAATGCCTAAAAACAATGAATATTCTTAAGGTTCTCTCACATCAATCTTATGGGGCCGACAAACAACTCCTGCTGCGCCTGTACACAGCGTTGGTGGGGTCTAGGCTCGACTACGGCAGTGTCATGTATGGGTCGGCGACAAAGACCGCACTGAGAATGCTCGACCCAGTGCTGCATCTTGGCCTTCGCCTCTCATGCGGCGCTTTCCGCACTAGCCCTGTGGAAAGCCTTTATGTCGAGTGCGACAAGTGGTGTCTAGGGCATCAGCGGGAGTATGTTGACCTGCTATATGCATCTAAGATTGTATCCCTTACCAACCATCCTTTTAATCCCATCATGAACAATACATCAAACTTGCAACTCTTTTTAAACAGGCCATCCGTTTCCTTACCTTTCTCTCTCAGAGTTAGGGAGGAGGCTTCTGCACTCACGGTCCTTCTTTCAGACACGTACAAGACACCCATCCATAATTTAATTCCACCATGGCATCTACATCCTATATCATGCGACCTATCATTTACATTAGTAGAAAAAAATAGGGTACCCAGAAGTGCAATTCTGCAGCACTTCCTGTTCCTGCAGGACAAGTACAGGTGCGCAGAATTCTATAGTGACGCGTCGAAAACTGCTTCTACGGTATCTTGTGCAGCGCACGGACCAAATTTTAGAGTAAGCAAAACAATGAATTTTCATAACAGTATTTACACGGCAGAAGCATATGGCATTTTACTCGTTTCAAACCACATCATCAAACATAAAATTCCCAAGTCCATTGTGTACACAGACTCCCAAAGCGTTGTACAGGCACTGTCATTAGGAAGGCCATCTCAAAACTATGTCATAAATGCTCTCTTCAAGGTACTAATGTCTGCTTATGCCTCAAATCTTGAAATAACTATATGCTGGGTACCAGGGCATTGTGGAATCCCTGGCAATGAGGCCGCCGACCAAATGGCTGGTGATGCTGCTCTCATGACTACAGTTGACGTTACAACAGTACCTTACACCGACCTAAAGAAACACATCAGACGACAGCTTCGTAACACATGGCAATTACACTGGAGTCAGCAAACAGACAACAAACTACACATAATAAAACCACAACTGGGACGCTACATAACTGACTCACACAACAGATACACTGAAGTCGCCCTGGCTAGGCTGCGGATAGGCCACACACATGCGACGCACTCCCACCTGCTCACTGGAACTTCGGGATCCATGTGTAGCAGGTGTGGAAAGGGCCTATCCGTAGTCCACATACTAATCACATGCAAGGCACTTGACACAACACGACACAAACATTTCCCTGAATTATACAGACAACACATTCCTTTGCACCCATCATACTTTTTAGCCGACGAACCAATGTTTTCTAGTCAACGTGTTTTTAAGTTTTTAGCTGAGGTAAACTTTCTGCAGCTCTTTTCATATCATGTGTAATCACCCTGGCCCTATACACCAGCCATCTCCATTGTCGTTTGTTTTGCATCACCGTTACTTTTAGTCACATGTTTTAGTATGTACGGTCTCATCATAATTCAGTAACTTCTTCTTTGGCGCTCTTTGCCCCTAGTCGGCCTTGCGCCAATAAAACCCAACTATCATCATCATCATCATCACGTGCTGTAAGCATTATTTCGCGATTTGCGCACGAGCGCGCCTAACGTTAATAGCCACGCATATGCATTTGCCGTCCACTGTATCACCATACAGCAGTTTCAACATATGCGTTTCCGTAGCCGCAAGTTAGCACATACCGAACAGGCAACAGCTGGCATACAATGCAGACCCCATCACCGGTAAGTGAGCGGACAATTATAACACTGAGCGCTGCAGCTTTTTCATCGGATGTCGAAACATGAAGAAGCGGTAAAGGAGTAATATACAACTTCCACACCCATGCAGGATTGTTTTATTTTACAGCCCTTCATGTTCACGATATAGTTGGTCCACGGCCAACCCCTTTAGCATAGGTCAGAAAAGAAAGCTTTCAAAACAAGCTTATTTTATAGCGTTATTAATACATGCAGAATTATGTTTTATTGCACGATGTTACAGCCCTTAGGCTTTTATTTTGTTACTCAAAGAGAGTACTTAGAAATAGAAAAAAAAAATCCATCGGGCAGCTTTATTTGGACGAAACTCGTGGCGATGAAGGCCCATCAAAACAGTGATCACACAATTTTGACGTGGGAGTTTTTGTGACGCAATAAAACCCAAACTTTAGCACACCATACCTAGTTGGACAACAAGCCCCCATTCATAGCAACCCTCGAAAAGAATTGTCAAATTCTCCCGCCGAGCCGCGCCGGCGCTCGCCGGTGCAAACGAGCACCATGCAGCGAAGGCCACGGGGAGAAACCTGTTCTAAAACCACGGCGAATGACGTCACACAGGCCAACAAAGCCACACGCACGGCGCCGCGCTGTTAGCGGTCTATAAAGGCTCGGGTACAGTGTCGTTGTCCAGGCGTGCGTTTGGGCTTGCGCCACGTGAGGAGCTCGCGGAAAAGACAAAGGAAAAATACCCAGTGCATGTAAGCGTGCGCCTCGTGGGCAGCGCCCGACGTCGGCCAGCTCGACCTTCGAAAACACTCTGCCCAGCGTTTCGTGAAGTAATCTCTGGCGTGCGGTTCTTCTTACCAGTTCACGTGCGTTCGCGCCTGAAGAGGGGAGCCCAGACGCCGAGTTCGCGCTACAGAAGCCGAGTTCGCGAAGCCGGTTGCCGCGGGTTCCAGCGCGTGCTAACGCGGTCAACTTTGGGAGAGATGTCAAAGCCTGCGGGCTTTTTGAAACAATCCCGGCCCGCCATTCGTGGAGGACGTTCAGCGGCAAGTTCGGAAATTCATGTTGGGTGCAACAGCCGGGTCTTCGCCGAAGGAAGAGGGGGCCGCCATCTCTGCTGTTTCTCCAGCTTTGCGCCACTGGTGCAAGCTGCGCCATTTTTTAGCCGATCCAGTCAACATAAAGGAGGGATCTCTGCTCATTTTTTGAGTTTTGTTTTGCGGGCGCTGGATATACAGCGAATGCTGTTTAATTCGAACTTCACGAATTCAAATTTATGGATAATTTGAACTGCGTGATTTCGTCCTGCCAAGGCTCCGTAGGCGTCTGTATAAAGAAGCTCGTTAATGCGAACCCGAGAAGGTTTCGCCACGGATACGCACCGCCGCTCCGGCGCCTAGGTGCTTGGCACACGGGCAGTGAAACGCACCCTGTCTTTACCCAAAAGGCTACGTAAAACGGAAAAGGAGAACTAGGGTTAAGCAAATATATGTCCCAAATGGCGGGTGATTTGGAAGGCGTATTAATTGCGAACTACGTTGATGAGGACGCATTGTGTGTGTGGCGCGCTAACAGGTGATGGAATCACATCTGAGGTCAGAAGCGTAGAACATGTCGCTGCCAGCGATGATGATGAGGAGCGAAAGGAAGCATGAACGGCCGTTTGCTCAGAAGTCCTGGTCGGATGGGATGATGCCCGTCTCTCCTTCGGGGTTGCAGAAGGTGGAGACAAGGCTATCGGCTACATTCGTTTGATAGGGCAAAAAGTTCTCCCTGCTGCTTTCAGGGTCACAGGTGGGTTTACACAATTTACTACAACATTACAGTATATCAAAAAAAGTAGGGGACCGAGTACACTGCCCTGTGGAACACCTGAAGTAACATGCAGAAGAATTGAATTTTGATCCTTAATGCACATAAACTGGGAGCGATCAGACAAGTAGTTAGAAATCCAGGCTAATAGAAAATTGGGAAGTCCAATAAGCTGTAATTTAACCACAAGTTTATCATGGGGGATGCAGTCAAAAGCTTTGCAGAAATCTAAGAATATGACGTCGACTCGGCCGCCCTTATCAGTCACAGATGCAAGCGAATGAATGACTGTACATAACTGAGTTGTTGAGAACCCTTTTCGAAAACCATGCTGGCACGGAGATAAAATGTTATGCTCATCTAGTTGTTTTGATATGAATGTTGTGACAATGTGTTCTAACATTATTTTTATTATTATTATTATTATTATTATTATTATTATTATTATTATTATTATTATTATTATTATTATTATTATTATTATCATCATCCCCACCGCCGCCACCACATGCACCACTACTATCATTGTCTTCATTTTATTAGCATAACCTACATCAGCTGCTGTTCTTTCTTACAGGGACTCACCTAACGGTTCTCAACAGCTCGTTAATGGGCTGTGAACTAATGACGCTGCGATGGACAGTTAGGCATTCGCCATCAACTTGGGATACGGAAAACTGTATCGGCGTAAGGCTGAAGACCCCAAAGGACGGGAAACTTGTTAATCACTCAAGGCCTCTGCATCATCATCGAAGCTCAAGAAGCCTTCAATTTCGCTGCCGGCATTGAAATGGCGTACTCTTCAGCTTGCGGGCTACAGGAGGAAAGTGAAACACTGCACCGTTGAACGCCGTTTGCTGGGAGAGAGAAAGGTACGGAATACAAAGGACGACAGCAGAAGGAAGTCTTCCCGAGTGGCCGCAAGGTTTCCGAGGAAAAAAAAAAGACGTCATTTTGTCGTACTTGCGTGAAGCAAGGGATAAACTTGCGGTGCTCTCCGTTATGCTGGCGTTCAAAGCGCGCTTTCATTGCGTAGTGGTCGTCCGTTATCCGACATGACGCATTGTTGCGACACTATACAGCGCGTTCGTTGGCATTCACGCTACACACGATGAGTGAATTCTCTTGGAATAATACCGCCTTGCGGAAAGCTTAGCCGGTGGCAGTGTAGGTTTTCCTTTTTCACAACAGTAATCGGCGTGCCAGGGACGTATGAGGGCGCCTCTTTCACAACGGCGCATATGGATGCGAACGGGGCTAAAAAGAAAAGTCCAGTAACGTATTAGCGCTCAGCAGACTCTTGCGTACAAATTGTGAACCTCAGCTACACTGAAAACTGGTCTCTCCGGGCGAGATCCCGCCGAACTGAGGTGGAAGGCAACAAACAAAAAAGAGCCCACGCACGGAATGTAAACTGCTAGTAGTCCCCTCGCATCCGCTTTGGAGAGACGCTGGCGCAAAGAGGTCGAAGCCCTATTTACGGCTCCATTGGACCATCTAAATACTGTAATCCGTCAATATTTATTTAACAAGTTAGTTGGTTATTTAATTAGTTATTTAATCAGTTTTTAAGACTCTGCGAAGTCCCCGTAGGTCGTTTTCGCCACAATGCTCCGGAATGACCAATTGGAGTTACCACGTGTACAAATTCGACAAATGACGTGGCCGAGCATTCAATTCGAAGACAAAAAGGCCTTTGCTCAGGGACATTGCGCAATGCAAAACGCTTTGCACGCCTTGCGTGTTGTCCTGCGCATTAGCACGTTTTTTAGTCAAATCATACGTTGGCTTCGTCGTTCAACAAATTTGCACACTTGGTCACTTCGATTGGTCCCTCCCAAGCGCTGTGGTGAAAACGACCTACAAGGACTTCACATAGCTTTACTTTATCCGTAATAGGATGCAGGCGAGCAAGCCCCATGCGCCCTATGCACGCCGGCTTTCAATGTAAATTCGTTATTTTAGGCTACAAGATTGCAAATTTCATTCAGTTGATGGTTACTTTTTCTTCGAATTTCTCCACCCACAGGTTGTGGATGTGAAATGTGCTAACAATACGCTAAATGTAGACCTCTAGACAATGGTTAGTGTATAGTCGCAGCTGACGTCAGCGGATCGGCGGGGACAACGATGAAAGGGAAACGGCACTTTCTAACGCGCTTTTCTGGTTAAGAAACGCGCGTGAACAGGCGCGGAGAACTCGCACGATGGCCTAGGCATTCTAGACTTCAATGTGGAAAACTAGTCCGGCAATGTGTGCTACTCGTTTAAGCAGCGCTTTATTATAGCGATATCCGGACGTTGGAGTATAAGGCAACTTCTCTACCCCGGGTTTCCTCTTTTATTGCCATTTAAAGCTAATCTAAACGTTTCAGTCGCTTAATCTAAATAAAAAGTTCGGTGTTGGGCGATTTAACAGGACAACGGGAAACTTGGCTTTCTATTGTATACATGTCCCAGAGAGGTTCAAATGTCCTGGAGTGACCAACGCTAGGATCCTTGTTCAAAAGGAGGAGCCTCCGGGTTTCCATTGGAGTTTTTGCCATGTTATTTGTTTTCTGCATACATAATACGAACCTGGCGAAGTTTAACGCTGGGACTATGTGGCGGTAATGTAGCTCGTGTGCGCAATTCAGGCAGTGCCGTAGACAATATATTATTTAGGGGGGGGGGGGGGGGGGGTGTTCGCTAGCCCTCCCCAGCCCCCTCCGCGTCCATGCCCGTAATACTTACCCCAGATACTGTCTATTTGTACCTTTGTCAAGCCTCCGGCTAAGAAAAGACAGTTGGTTTAATTCACCTGGACCACCCATTTTTAGAGCGAAAGCTCTACTACTTGGCTATATCATCGCCTTACAAGTGACTTTCAACCGCCGGCCCGCAAGCTGGGCCTTTCTTATCGCTTCACTCGCTGGAAGCCTCGCCGCTGCGGTACCACGAGACTAGGTGATGGTGAAACAGCTGCTTCGCCTGATCTTGGTCCGCCAACGTAACCACGTGCCGCGTCGACAACGTAACCAGTGAGCTTTCGCCGTGGCATTTCCGCATGAAGCAGAGCAGTTGGTGTAACTGATATGGCCCGAATTTTTTTGTTCTGGTATACAAACGAGATATATGCAAGACGGTTGTTTACGCGATGACATAAGAGCAAAAGCTGTTCGCGTTTGTATATTCGCTTGCAACATTCCTGACTTGAAGCACGCAGTGACGCAAGTTTTTATTTTATGCCAAGCTTTCAACAATTTCGGGAAAGGAGGATATCCCGTATGACTATACCTGAATAAGAAAGCAACGAACCCCACAAGAACTGCCTAATATATACGTGTAAAACGCCAAAAATTACAACAAGGACGAAGGAGGAAGACAGGGAAAAGCGCTACTTTCACCCAGCATTTATTCGTAATCCAGGGGACTCGCGTTCGATCCCCGGCCGCGGCGGCTAACTTTTCTGATGGAGGAGAAATCGAAAACACCCGTGTGTTCGAGATTTCGGCGCACGTTAAAGATCCCCAGGTGGTCAAAATTATTCGGAAGCCCTGTACGTCGGCGCGCCTCATCGCCTGAGTTGCATGGACACGTTAAACCTCATAATCAATCAATCAGCATTTATTCGTAAAAACGCTCACATATTACACCAAAAAATGCGTACATCAGCAAAAAATTAGACTCCACAGCGTATATAACCATCTGTCAGGCGATCACATGACAACATTTTTCGACACAACCCGTGCTCTTACAGATAGCCACTAGAAAACAACCGGCAATTATGTGACACGTACCCGATACCACACACACACAAAAACTAAAAATGAGAAACAAAGATACGGCAAGATACGCAATTCACTCAGCTTATAAACCCAAAGACGGCATGCTTATGGAAGGGTGACAAAGGAGAGCCATTTAAAACGGCCCAATGATTTCTCCGGTGAGCTGGCTTTTATGCTTTACTGTCCCAACAGACTGGTCAAAGAGAGGTGTGTATTTGACTTTCCGGCAATGCGCACTGAGCTGCCCAGTGTGCCCATTCTTTACGTGCCGCAGATGCTCGCGCAAGCACACGTTCAAGCATCGCGGTGTCTGCCCTACCTGGTACAGGGATTACACGTCTACGATGCAATGCAAACTTTCGCAGAAGTGCACCATAATCTGCACAATACAGTCCATCAGGCAACTAAATATGAACAACGTGTCCTGAAAAATTAAACAATGTAGAAAAAATACAAAGGCAGACTAATTGTCCAGTTTTCTGCAACTATAATGTTCCAATCCGTCGTTTACATATTAAAAAATATATATTCCTTGTGAGCTGTGTTCGTACCCCGCTGTGCGAGTTTTTACGGTTGATTTAGCGGAAAAATTGGTGAAGCCTAAATTTTATTACAGCTTGACAATGTTCTTTGACAAATCGTAAATCCGATTGTTGGGTGGATGGCAGTTCAACGATGAGGCTTCAACTGAGGCAAGAATGCAAGCTTGTTCTAAGGCGACAGCTCCACCAAAGGTGCTCACTATTTGTATGTAGCAATTTCAGGTTCCTTGCATTGAACCTGTAGAACACGAAGCCATTCCTTCACAACGTGGCCGATCTTCAGGACCTCTTTTCATGGCCTCACCATTAGTTTTCGCAGCTGTTAGTGTTGGCCAACGTTACTAGGTTAGATGCTGGCAGCTTACTGGACAACAGTGCATGGTCTTGATCGGCAGAGGTTGCGGCACTGCATGGTTTATTGCTTCGCCAGATTTTCCTCCTTTCCCTTCATTAGAGAAAGTAAAAAGTCCCCCTCTCCAACCCTCATTTTAAATAGCGGAACTCGTGAGCCCTGGCGTCAAAGTCGAGACCTGAAGAAGGAATATCGGCCCGATACAGCGATTCGAGGCAACGAGACGGGCATGTGAACGTATTTGCGGCGACGTCATCAATATAGATTAGCTGTCCCGAATGCTGTGGGAAAAAAGTAGGCGAGATAAGAAGTGTTCTTTTTTTTTTAAACCATCGTCTAGCAGCTGAATTTCATCGACCAGCAGCTGCCAGCACACCTGACAATTGTTGCCCGACCGACACAGAAATCTTCGGTAAGACAAAATGTCTCCCGGCATACGACGACAGCTTCATTCAGGGACTCAACTGTGACAAACATTTTACGAGCCGTGGGGCGGGCATCCATGACTGTGAAGAGTCCTGGATGCTCAAGCTGCCGTCCATTAGAAGTGTGGTGAGCTGAGCATGTTGGTAAGGATATTACAGCGCGAAACAAAGCGAAAACAGTCAAGGATGGGAAATGACAGCGCTTGCCTGTGTCCTTTCCTTTCCAGGGGTTTTCGCCTTGCTTTCCGCTGTAATCTCCACCGGTCGTGTCTCACTTTTCTTACCGCGATGATTCGGCTTGTTACGGCGACTAGCGTTTTTTGTTTCGTGAAGGCAACGGCCCCATCCCCGATAATATTTGGGCTTCATCCAAAACACCAATCTTTTCTCGTTCATCTCATTGTTTTTCTTATCATACACACCTGATACTCACCCTCGCTGTATGCCGAGTGGTAATATAAGCCATAACAAGGGGTATGCGGAGTTCACAATATTGATTAACGCACGCAAGGGGACATTGTTGAAGAGCGCTAAGAGAAACGAAGGCACGGGGTAGAATTGGACAATACAGGCGCCGAAATATCGCCCCTGTATCGTACTCGTACTGCGTTGGTTCCTAGTTTATAGCGCTGTTGAAAAATGCAATCATACTAACTAGCTCGGCTTTCTTTACTATTGTACGAAAGGGTAATGACATTGGTGTTTACAACGGGCCGAAATATGCGAAAACCTTTAAAAGATCTGGAAGTTTAAGGGAAGCAATGAAGAAGTGTACGGAAGTGGCAACATACTGAACATAGATGACGTAGCCAAGGGAAAATATGTGTTCCAAGAAGATTTGTACACAACTAACGCTAAGCGGATTACGAAGTGGACAAGACTAGCTTGCAAAATTGTGTGTTCGAACAGGAACTATAGAAGGTGTGGAAATTGCTTTCAAGTAGATACAGAGAGGGGAAAAAAGCGGGAGGGGGGTTGAGGGAATAACCTTGCATCTATTAAAGGCGAACGGGACATGGTACTAGGGGAAAGATTGATACTCTTGGAGATCGACTGGAAGCCGCCAGAAGCTCAATGGAAAAGGCTTATCAAACAACCCCGTAGTATGCTTGAGGACTTCATAAGAAGTACCGTATAAAAAGTAAAAAATCCCTATTAGGAAGTGCGTCAAATAAATAGGTACTATGTCTCCGAAAATTTTGAACAGTCTCTCTAGAAAGGAGGCACGTTTTTTTGTATTGGGACAGCAGACGGGAACTCTAGTATATTTAAAACTTCACAGCGAACCACGTAATCATGAATATTAAATGAAACTCAGCGTGATCGAGTCGTCGTAGCGTCTAAATGCAGTATAATGTGTTTTTGGATAGCTGTGATCATTCAACAGTTGCAGCCGTTTTCTGCACCAATAATGCCTACGTAAATTGCTGTGAATTGACAGCAGACGGGAATTCTTCATCATTTACAACTTCACCACCAACTAAGTAATTACGAGAAGTAAATGAAACTCGACGTGGTGAAAGCGTCGTCTTAGCGGCTGATTTCACTATGATTTTTTTCGAGATTCCTTCATTATATTGAGAGCTACAGAGAATTCACCAGAAAGTTGGCTTTGCCGCAGGATTCAAAACTGTCGACGCGACTCTGTCCGCCGACTCAAAAAGTTTCATAAACTAGCCATAGACATCTTTGCTGTAAGAACAGCGCAAAGAAAGAGGCCAGAAGGATGAGGAAGCTTAAAAACAAGAGTCGAGACTTACAACGAAGGGTAATTTGTACGGGCCGGCAATACAAGGAAAAGCGGGAAAAACACAAAATAGAAAAAAAAAAGTGTTTAGGCAGATACATTATTTTCCTCGCCAACCAAGGCCGTCGATGGCATGCTAATGCATGCGCCTCTAGCTTCATGCACAGCAAAGGCTGCGAAGATCTTGCGTGTTCTTTGGTCATTGTAGCGTTTTAGGATACCACGCTGCCCGAACGTAGGCTCATACCCGCTGGAAGAAATATGCAAAGCAAGCGGGATGCCAGTAGCAGACTTGATTGAGCATACGTGCTTTCGAAGCCGGTCGTTGACGCACGCATACGAGTTGCCGCACGAGAAAGAAATCTCGTACGCTGCTGTTATCATGCCCTGTCAGAAATGCTTTGTTTCTTTTCACAGATCTTGCGCACCTTGGCCGAGTTGGCCTTCTCGAACAGGCTGCCGAGTATTTTGGGGGAAGGAAATACTACTGGAAACGTTTGCAGACGGAAGTTTTCCCGATTCCAGTCCAACATATTAAATGGCATCCCAAAGTCTTTGATCCAACTTGTAAGAAAAGTAAGGTTCTAGTGGACAGCGTCCACATGGTCTGGACGTGTCCTTCGTACAACAAACCGCACAGAAACGTAGCATCCTGGGAGGCCCTGCTCCTCAGCCAAACCCCCGAAGCCCAGCGCAAGACAATCGGTCTCGCCCTAGAAGCCGCCGAGACCCAAGGGATACCAGCCGACTGATGGGGGGAGGGTGCACCTAATGCTCCCTCTTTGACTGGTGTATAATAAAGTTCTTACTGACTGACTGACATGCACTCTCGAATGCTCAACAAACCTGTTGAGTTCGACTCCATGAGCGCACGGGATCGCCATTGTGGCCTTGAGGCCTCTGCGCACCGCGGTACGTGTACCTACCCTGTGTTCGTCAAGGTGCGGGTTATGTCAGATAACCCTGAGTCAGATATCCGTCTGATAACCCTGTTTATCAGTCAGAAGCGCGCGGGTTTCGGATTTGCACCAAGGCCTTGGAAGGCGCGGCGGATACATTCCTCGGCCAAGTCTAAGCTCGTGAACCACGATGTGGCCGCAGGTGTTTTGAGGAATGCTTTGATCTGGTCATGCCACGACCAAGCATGGGCTTCGGCAGGATTTTGTTTCGAGGGGGTGAACTCGTTGCATCGCGGGGTAGACGGCGGAAGAAAAAGGGAAAGTGCTGGTGTGGCTTGGCGGGAAGGGGGGGGGGGGGGAGGAGGTGCAAGTGCCCATTTTGCATCCCCTGCTGACGCCCATGCCACCGGGTGGAGTCCATGTTCTGCCACCAAGTTTAGCGCCTGCTAATGTAATGGTGCCCTGAGCACCCCTTCCGCACCACGCTTGAGAAGCTACTGACCTAGGAGAGGGTAGGAACCCGCCCCGCGTCGCGGAAAAACTTCGAGGCCCCGACGGCAATCCCGTCCGTTCATGGCGTCCATTCATGCCGTCCGTTCACGGACGGAAGACGATTGTTGAACGTTCGGAAGCATCCGTGTTATTCTCTGCTTCCGAGACGGTCCGCAGCGTGTGAAAGAAGGGCAACCCGGAAGAGCCACGCAAGAAGATCTGTGACAGGCAACGCTCAAGACACTTCAGGGAGTGCACGACTGAAGCACAGTACGGGATGCCTCTGCCCTGCGCTAGCTCTCATATGTGGGGCAGACAGGACGATGCGTCAACGACCGGCTTCGTGAGCACGCTTGCTCTATCGAACCTGCTACTTACTGGCCGCACATGTTTTTTTCTTCTGTAGATGTAAGCCTATGTTCGAGCAGTGTGGCATCCTGAAACGCTATAATGACCAAAGAGCACGCAATATTATCGCAATATTTTCTATGCATGAGAGCGCAAGCACGTATGGGTTAGCATGCCATCCGTGGCCTTTTTGGAGAAGCAGGTAGTGTATCCTCGTCAACTTCTTGCACCCTTGTGCTCTTTCCCTTTTTCCTTACATTGCGTGAACGCAATAAATGATCCTTAGTTGTCGTACAGGGCCTTTGTCAGCATATTCATCCTTCTGTCTCGTATCTCCGGGCTGATTTCTCGCAAAGCCTTTATTATGATTCTTGTGGAGAAGTGGGGAGTACGTGTAAATGGGAATACTCAAGCTCCGTGTAATTCCAAGACGACTTTGTCGTGCTCAGAGAGACAGGAGAAAACCTGCAAAGAATGCTCCAGGAACTGTACTCGCAAACACCTGTCGTTGCGCTCAGGGTAAACAGGGTAAATATCAAGACATAGAAGGTAAAGTCAAACAGCCATACAGCCAGGCCTTCCACTTGGTAAGGAGGCAGTAGAGAGAATAGATGAATATATACATGTATGGCTCGTTTCTCTCTCTCTCCGACGCGGCGCGAACGTTTCGTTCCTTCGCACGCACGCCTGCCCTAAAGCAGTGGTATACAGCTGAAGTGTGAAACAACGCCCCTACGTCCCGGATCCTATGCTCCAGCGCCGCCTCCCGTCTGGCCTCGTTCGATTCCAGTCAACTTTACTTTGCCGATTATGGTACAGAGTAGCATTCACAAAATTCTTCTTCTTCCCCATCGCAATGGCCAAGGGCGCCCGCTACGAAGCCTGTGGTGCTGAATGGGCTGTAGTACACCAACGTTGTGATTTCTCGAACATTCGCGTGGGGGACGCGTGCCTACACTAAGCTCAGCCGAATGGCTGATGGGCAGTCTACGAGGAGACTATCTTACGACATTTGTCCTGACCATTTCCGGCACAGGAGACCAAAGCTACTCTCCCTATCTTTAACACTGTTATCTTTAACCCTATCTTTAACACAGTGCACTCGTGCCTCCGTGCCACTTTTCTATTTTCCCTTGCCCTCTTTTTTCCACCTGAATGTCCTTCGGCAGTGAAAGTTAGAAATCCGGGCTGTATACGCTCTGATTAATCTTGCTTGTAGCTACGGGGCGTTAAAACATCACAATCAATCCATCAAACGGAATTAATGGATATAATTGTGATTTTATTAAATGCTATTGAAATGCTATTAAATTCATTGCAGTCACAATCGTATAGATGCAGCATAGCTATTCCAGCAACAAAGAAACGTCTGGAGGCGGCCTCACGTTTTTCGAGTTGGCCCGGGCGGAAAACCACCCAGTTAGGAGGAAAAGGAGAGAAGGCGCCTTGGTGTTTACACGACGGATATTCGCAAGTTCCGGCAGCTTTGTCCGATTTTCTCCGTTGGATGACCTTGCGAGAACCGCAAAAGATGTTAGTGCTCGCTATTTATCACTGCCAGGGATACAGACCGGGATAAAATGTATCGCAACAAACAGGTAACCCTCAAGTAATGTTTTCTCACTTTAAAGAATTGCCTTACAACTATCGGGCCACATGTACAAAATACAAAGCAGAAAACATAGCTTGCTTCTAGAACGAAGAACAGATGCCTGGAATTTCGCACACCCTTTCAATTCGTTCCTTCTTGTTTTTGTCGCTACGCTGCCTGCATCCGGGTAGTCACTGTTAGTCCTAGGCCCCTTTTCAGTTCACCACGCCATGCTTTTATTTAAAGCCCGCAGTCATTTTATGCGCGTTTGCTAATGTTGTACAACCCATAATATCACACAGCACACCAGTGCGAATACGTTGTCCGCATGGCTTGTCGGTCTTCGATTATCTGCTAGTGACTTCCAGTGACTGCTAGGCCATTGTGAGTGCTAGTGACTGCTAGGCCATTATACCTTTAATGCTTACCAGTACGCCTAGAGTTACTGCTTTCTTTCGAGTTAGAAATCTCTGAATCGTAAATGAGTCGCGTATCTCCAAACTAGGTTCATGTGCGCGGTGGCTGTCACTCTCATGGCGCCAAAATCGAAGCCTATGGCAGATCCTTGAGTGGCTCTGAATTAACCGGTAGCTTTCGCTTACGGCTCGCCTCATCGCCCATTTGTTGCTTCAGCACGCAAGACACTGATTTTGAGTAGGGAATTTTTCATTTGGCCAGAAATTGAGATGGCTCCAGTTGTTAGGCTGATTATTTTAATCTTTCAATTACTCCCCATCCGCAAGGAATTGTACAACTGATGGAGTCATGTTTGTACTTCTTCTTGACCTGTTTCTTTTTTCATGCTATTATTATTGTCATGTCTTTTACTAAACATAAATTTATCGTCCTGCTCTGTAGCAGCAGATTGTTCCTGTTCAGCTGAGCTCTTAGTCCAATATGACTTTCCAAATTTTGGGACTAGCATTGTCTTTAAGCAATTGATTTCATGAACTTGAAATAGCACGAGAAATGTCTACTGGGAGGCCGTTTCAAAAGCTTATAACTCCGGAATTTTCCGTAATTACCCCAACGCCGCAGCCAGTACGGACTAAGATGTAATTAATAAAATCCTGAAACGAAACTTCGAAACAAAACTGTCGCTACTTTCCGGCACTTTTAGAAATGCAATTTACACCGTTGGAAACCAAGTTAGCTCTCTCTGCTGCCGAGTCTTCGCCACGAGGCGGGTTTCCGTCTGGCGGGACTGATGCGACTTCAGCCATGACGCTCTCTTCTCGACGCAACAGACAGCGACTTCACCGGCTTAGTCTCTTACCTTTTTGACTCCGGTCCTACGACATCGATGCGGGCACGCTTTTCACCTACTTCACCACCTCTTCCCTCCGTCAGATGACGATCCCCTGAACGAAAATCATCAGCAAACGCTTGTTTTGAAAGCCATCAATACATTTTATTCGTTACCCGCATGTATGTTCTATGACTACATTCCGCTAAGAGAGATCACGCATCCTGCGGCTGCGTTGAAAAGCGAGGCAGTCCCGCCTCGGGATAGAAACGCCAGGGCGATTTTCGCTCTGATCCGTGCGCTTGCAACGACTACCATCAGCACCGGCGACTGTGTCCTGGTGTCTTCTCCGTCACCTGCATTGACTCTATGGAGTTCCGGCTACGAGCGAATTAACTACCGATGCTCTTGAGGGGAGCTCGTTCTTAGGCCTTCGCTCGGCCCGCCTTTGAGTGGACAGGTGCTGCTCTTATGGCTTGATCTCGCATTTCTCGGTGGCCTTCTTCCACTCGTCCAGGAAGTCGGGCTGGAAAAGAAGAACGAGCTCCGTAAGGTTAATACGCTTAAGGCCCGGTGAAGTGATCTCTCTCTCTCTCTCTACACACACACACACACACACACACACATATATATATATATATATATATATATATATATATATATATATATATATATATATATATATATATATATATATATATATATATATATATATATATATATATATATATATATAGTAACGCCAGGACGATATATCTATATATATATATATATATATATATATATATATATATATATATATATATATATATATATATATATATATATATATATATATATATCTGACGTCCCGCAGATGGATGGTACAGGGCAGTTGGCTGGAATGGGAGATTAGCCACCAAGAGAAGGGTGCGGTGCGATAGTGGTGGACGACGAAGACGTTGTTAATAAAGGTGTTGGTTCGACGGACGCCATGTCTTCTGCGTTACATATATATATATATATATATATATATATATATATATATATATATATATATATATATATATATATATATATATATATATATATATATATATAACAGATGCAGTCCTTATTGCCAGCGCTATTCGGCTACTTGAAGGTGCTTTGCAGCGCTGAGTGAGTTATTGTCATTTTTGTATGATGCATGAATACAGAAAGAAGCGGAAATCGAACGCACGAGCTCCGCATGATGCGTGCGGTGCGCTACCAACTGCGCTATCCCAGCGGCGGATTTCCTCAATACTTCAGCGGGGGCGTGACAACTAGCGCCACCCTAGGGCGGCATTACCTTCTCTCTCTCTCTCTCTCTCTCTCTCTCTATATATATATATATATATATATATATATATATATATATATATATAGCGAATCAGAAAATGGGAAATGAGGGGCTCCGTGACTTTACCTTCTATGTCTTGATATTTACCCTGTTTACCCTGAGCGCAACGACAGGTGTTTGCGAGTACAGTTCCTGGAGCATTCTTTGCAGGTTTTCTCCTGTCTCTCTGAGCACGACAAAGTCGTCTTGGAATTACACGGAGCTTGAGTATTCCCATTTACACGTACTCCCCACTTCTCCACAAGAATCATAATAAAGGCTTTGCGAGAAATCAGCCCGGAGATACGAGACAGAAGGATGAATATGCTGACAAAGGCCCTGTACGACAACTAAGGATCATTTATTGCGTTCACGCAATGTAAGGAAAAAGGGAAAGAGCACAAGGGTGCAAGAAGTTGACGAGGATACACTACCTGCTTCTCCAAAAAGGCCACGGATGGCATGCTAACCCATACGTGCTTGCGCTCTCATGCATAGAAAATATTGCGATAATATTGCGTGCTCTTTGGTCATTATAGCGTTTCAGGATGCCACACTGCTCGAACATAGGCTTACATCTACAGAAGAAAAAAACATGTGCGGCCAGTAAGTAGCAGGTTCGATAGAGCAAGCGTGCTCACGAAGCCGGTCGTTGACGCATCGTCCTGTCTGCCCCACATATGAGAGCTAGCGCAGGGCAGAGGCATCCCGTACTGTCACGGCCCGGGGGTTAAAAAGAAGGTCCCCTTCACCCCGAGTAGTCCGAGTGGCGCTGGCTACCACCCCCAAGTGCAGGAAACAAAAATACCTTAACATAAATACCCGAGAAAGTGCTGGGGAAACAGCCCCGCCGGTAGCGTAGTGGTTATCGCACCAGACCGGTATTCTGGAGGTCGTGGGTTCGGATCCCACCCGGCGGGCATTTTTTCACCACTTTCTTTTCGACTCAAAAAATTCTTCATCTCTTTCTATGACCCACCACAACCTCCCCTTTGCTTTCCGAGGTTTTCTTGACTGCCAACCTTTATATATATATATATATATATATATATATATATATAAAATATATATATATATATATATATATATATATATATATATATATATATATATATATATATATATATATATATAAAAATATATGTATATATAGACTGAAAAGATAAAAACTCACACAGAGCACGAAAAAAATAAGGTTAGTAGAGACAGAGACAAACGAGAAAGACTTAGAAAATAAAAATAAGTTTACTGACGTTTCAGGGAGAGGACTCCCTTTCTTCCTCTCCCTGAAACGTCAGTAAACTTATTTTTATTTTCTAAGTCTTTCTCGTTTGTCTCTGTCTCTACTAACCTTATATATATATATATATATATATATATATATATATATATATATATATATATATATATATATATATATATATATATATATATATATATATATATATATATATATATATATATATACAGAAATAAGAGTTGGCAGTCAAGAAAACTTCGGAAAGCAAAGGGGAGGATGTGATAAGTCATTGAAACAGATAAAGAATTTGGAAAGAAAGGAAGAAAGTGGAGAAAAAATAGTGGAGGTCGTGGGTTCGGATCCCACCTGGCGGGCATTTTTCTCCACTTTCTTTCTTTCTTTCCAAATTCTTTATCTGTTTCAATGACCTACCACATCCTCCCCTTTGCTTTCCCAGGTTTTCTTGACTGCCAACTCTTAATTCTGTGTTATTTTCACAACGAGCCCCTCATTTTCTATTCTGATTCGCTACATATATATAGTGGCCCCAAAAGACACTCAACGCTGATTTTATCGGATAATCGTTACTTCTGTTTTACCACATGCTGTGCACGAATGCGGTTAGTGGGCCACTGTGTTAAGAAAACAGTTGAAAATGACGCTCCTATGGGATGTCTCTAACCAAGATTACAGAACGAAAAAAAAAATAACTAGGGTGGGACTGAATTCAAGGGCCCTATTCTCGACTGCACAAATTGCCGGCAATTCAGGCAATTTTCCGGAAGTCTTTTCTGATTGGCTTTCAATTTTGGTCACGTGCTTCCGGTTGACAAAGTCGTTGTGTGTGCTGTCGTCATTTTGACGTTTCATGTCGTCTACGGACACCAGTTTTAAAGTTTGCCGTATTTCTCGTTACTAAAGGCGCATAATTCTTGTCCGGCAATGAAAAACCAGACTAAATGCAGTGGACATGACAACGTAAGCCATTCTTTGCTATTCAACAACAATACTGCTTGTAATACACACCCCCTCTGTAATTGGCTGAGAAGGCGTGACGTAATTTAAACAGTTGGCGGGAACAATTACGTCATACATTGGCAACTTCAGCCTGCGTAAAAGTGACGTAATGCTACGTAACAGCTTAAAAATGGCGGCTGTTTTTGCCGCAAAATACAAGCAAAATAGGGCACAATATTGCCCCGGCTTACGGCGCCGCGAAATCTGCGGCAATTTCCAGCAGGCGCAGTTTCGCATGCGCGCTGTTTAAAGCATGTTTCCTACCGAAATAAATTATAGTTCCAACTGCTTCCAAGTCAGCGATCATGGAACATACAAATAACGTGCAGTATTTTGCTTTTATGTTTGGCAATGAAATAAAAATTATGTTTGGCGTAACCGCAACATAAGAGGGCAGTACAAGCCTCTCCATGACAAAGAGAACCCAATGCATGGCATTTGTCCATACTTGTCCTAGTAAGCTGTTCGGTCACATGATCGAACTCAAGAAAAAAATAACAATGAAAAGTGACTATTTAGTTCATTACAGCGCTGATAGCCGTCGAGCTTGACGAATTAGTGAATCGGCGACATCGGTGCACTCCGCGATTATCAGGCGCAGCGCTTCGCTGCTCTTATGTGTCATAGAAGCGATGGTCGCGGCCGTCTTTTTCTGTGATCACGCCATAAACTTGTAACATAGCAGCAGACGATGGCGTGGCGGCGGTGGCGGCAGGGAAGGTGATAACGCAACAAAGCTTGCATTGAAGCAGAGAGCCCAGCTATGTTAATAAAAGCGATTGAAAGAAATAAATAGATACGGTAAAAAAATTGTGTGATGTTCTTTAGCTCGACATCCGCCTTTCGCTCGCTTTTGGATCAACGTTACTCGATCGCCTTGTGGTGTTGGCGCCAAATTTGACCTCCAGAAATGTGTTTTTCTTGTCAGCCTCAGCTACCGTGTTAATTTTTATAGTGCATGCCAAGTGTTTTTATATCTTTCTTGCACAATGTTTGATACCTTGGTAGCGATCTTTATGAGTGACTCGTCAAATTACACTGCATGTCGTCATAGCTATAGGTGCATCACGTCACTGATTGCTTACGTCGTGCTTACGCAAAACAACATGGGCGAAATGCCGGCAATTTGTGCAGTCGAGAATAGGGCCCCAAAGGGCAAAAACCAAGAAAACGCACCTGCAAACGCCCGTCAAGTCATGATATGTGCTTCTTAGATCGGCATTATCAAAATTGAGAGACAGAGACAAACTGCTTCAAAATCAACTACTCCTCTATCGAAAGGACCACGATAAGAAAACGCGAAGCTTCTAAAATCAAGTCCAACACCAAAAGAACCAACCCAGAAGCGAGCGGACCCACATCACACGACCTTACCATACACTTAAGGTATTTCTTATCGTGCCGGTTTCCGTCACTGCGATTGTGCTCTGTAGCGCTTTAGAGAAATTTGAATTCCATGGCATAGACGGCGGGGTGCATTTTCCGTCTAATTTTGCACTTATACGCACCCCGCTACGAACATGATTTTAGACCGGATTGGTACCCTGTTTTGCGCCGGTGTACATAGGCCGGCAGGCTCACTCACGAGTGCACTCCCACACCCCTCCCCCCTCACCACTCATGAGTGAGTGGTCAGTGAGCTCTGCCATCGTCTTGAACTTGCGAGTGCGAGTGAGTGCGAGCGCCACTCGCCGTGAGCCCCGCTCACCACTCGCGAGTGCACTCTTGCTGCTCGCGCCATTCGCTTGGCTTACCGTAGTGAGCGCCACTATTGCGCTAGTACTCTCTGTTGGCTATTCGTCACAGGAGCCGCTCGCTGCGATGGTTGTTAATGGCGGGATTGATTTTAGTTTTGGAAATATGTCGTCACTGAGCTCCTGCTATGGGGCACCCTAGAATTAATTCTCTGGTAGCGTGTGGACTTCGGAATATGATTTGGATGGACTTCTGACGCCGTAATGCACTAATACTGTTCGGTTTCATGACTGATGGCGGGTCTGCTGCACACACTCGCGTGCGAAGGGAGACGACGAGTGGTAAGCGCGAGCGCGAGTGAGTGCGAGTGGTGACTGTGAATGGTGAGCGTGAGCGTGAGAGAGTGCGAGTGGCGATGGCGAGCGGTGAGGGCGAGCGGTCACGGCAAGTGGTGAGCGTGAGCGCGAGTGAGTAAGTGGGAGAGCGACTGGTGAGCGTGAGTGCGAGTGAGTGCGTGAGGTAAAATATATTTTTCTGTGAGGGACTGGCGCCCAGTTCTGCCGAGGTAAGCCGGTGTGTATCATTGCCCCCTTATTAGCGGGAAAGGGTGGCAGTGTTTTGCTCACCTAATTCCAGATTAACCGTTTCTCTGTGTATATTAAGCTCCATCATTTCCAAATAGTTCTTGTATATTATATGTTTCTCTATATTTGAATTAAATACCATAGAAGAAAAAGAAGAAAAAAAAGAATGGCGCAATGGGATAGAGGTCGGCTTCATAGGACGAGGGACCCAGGTTCAATTCCGGCCACGGGAAGTGCATGATTTTTTCTTCACTTTACTCACGATCACCATCATCGTCAGGGAAAGAGGGCTTTCCTGCAGTGCGGTTTGGGTGGCCTACAGACGACATCAGTGAGAGGTTGAAAGCTTTACTTTAATGTAGACGCGGTAGCTTGCTGGAACTGTAGGCTCGGCAGGGGCACAGGAATAACGCGAACAGTGCGGATGTCGTGCGATTCAATCAGCTGGCCGCACAAAGCTCTTTAAACGCCTACCCATGCCGACCGCTTGCACGCCGCGTCGCGGGTCGATTCAGTCGGTCAGGGTCTTTTATTCCTGTGCCGCATTAACGCGGCCAATAATTGCATGAGGCGCTTTAGGACTCAAAACCACTTCAGACACTAATAAGTGCGACAGCGTAGTCAGAAACCCATTCTATGATTGCCCAGCGGGCTTTTTCCTCCTTTCCTTTCACCTCCGTTCTTCTGTGCATTTTATGATTCTTTCGTTTTATCGTCTAGGTTATGGTATTTTTCTTTCCTTCGTTTATACTTCTCGCCAAACCCCTCACTAAATTCACCCCCGCATCACGTAGCAAGTTGTGATGCAGGAAACGTTAACACATTCAGTTTGAATTAAACCTTCTCCCTCCGTTGGTGTGCGCTCAAGCGTCACCTTATATGGGTCGTTCGTTTCATTGTATTCGAATTAGCACTGAAGACGCTCGTCGCGTTGCTTACTCACTTCGTCGAGTCAGATTTTACTGTGGGTTGGGAAATCTGCACGCACTATTTCACAAGAAAAGTGCGTTCAGTAGGGCCGTATCACTATCGCCGTATGCCTTACATGCCGCTTGGGCGACGTCGGCGAAGACAACGCACCCCCAAGTCCACCTCGCGACAAATGGCATGGCGAACATGTATATGCCATGCAATATTTGAAAATAAAGTGCTACCCAAGACGAAACAAGAACGATAGTAAAAAACGACATGTAGACTATAAGAATATTTGTTTTGTCCGCGTTTTGGATTGCGAAACGTGTGGCACGCCGGAGACGATCCGGCACGTTTTATGCGATTACCCACGCTACTCGGCTGAAAGAAAAAAATTACGCCCACCTCCCATCGCGGGAACCCTAGTGTGATGCAACGCATCTCATGGGGGGTTCCATTGGCGTTTTCCATCGTATTGATTACGCTTATAGCAAGGATTCGCACGCGAAGGGGAGGTGGGCGTAATTTTCCATTTTCACCATGCAATGCTCATGCAGTACACGTATGCTCTGGTACGGTCTTTATTGCAGACGAGAATGAGTGCCTTGTGGTGCGTAAAGTGCACAGTTAGGGCCTCGACGATTGCATCAAGCAATCGTCGAGTACTGCGAGAGAGTGCAAGCGTAACGCGGACGACCGTCGACTGAGACCGTCGGGGCGCGGCATGCCGCTTTATATTCACAGCGCCCGAAGGAGAGGAGAGCGCGGAGAGAGAGAGAGAGTACTGCACATGCGCAGCGCGCGCAGCGCCGAGCGCAGCACCGCCCACCGGCGCCTAGCAACGGAGTGAGAGCGCGCTGCGCCAACCCGCAGCTGTTTGGGAGAGTGTGTTCGCTATCGGAGAGAGGAGAGGACGAGAGGCGCAGCTGTGCGGACAACGCCGGACAGACCCAGGAAGGACAGAGGGGCGAGCATGAGATGCGTTGAATCTAAAAGCTGTCGTCAGCGCTGAGGAACATAGACTCTCGGCGGCCATTTCCGGAGGAGAAGATTCTGCGCTACTGGCCCTCTACGTCATCTGCTCAGAAGGCGACTAAGGAACTTTTACGCTTTCTACTGGTTACGAACTTAAACACCAGACTATAGACTGAACGCCTCCAGTGTTTATCAGTGTCAGTGCTTCAGCGCTGGGCATACGTGTCTACTCCAACTTCTCTTCATTCTTTCTTTTCTCTTTTAAATGCGAATGCACTTCTTAAGCGAGCCTGACTCGTCCGCCGCCGTAGTCCACATAGCAACAGCTGCGGGTGCGCGCGCTCCTCGTCTTCCTTAGCAACGGGGGGAGATGGGCGCGCGCTGCCTGGCCGCTGACATGGCACATACCCACGTGGGGGATTGGCCAGGAATCGGGCGTGAGAAGGGCTAATGCACCCGCTTAAAGGAGTACTGACACGAAATTTCAAAGCTGAGATCCGCTCTAGCAATCAAGTACAACGACAACACAAATAGGTGTCTGTGAATAAATGCATCTTTCTTTCTTTGTAGTTGTGTGTGTGTGTGTGATCTCTCTTTCGCGAACATTACCGAACCGCGCAAATTCAACTAGTGCATTCGCACTTTCACATTCTTCCTCTCAGGGAAATGCGGGGAATTTTTTTGCCTATTTTCCCTTTCCCACGTGCAGGATAGCAAACTAGGCTGTAGCCAGTTTAACTTTCCTGCCTTCCTTCTACACCCCTCCTTCCTTATCTAACGTAGCACTTTATTTCCACGAGATGACATACAAACCTCCCTTGCTGCGCTGCTACCGTATAAATCAATAAAAGAAATGCCGATAATTCGACCGAATTGGTCGGCACTGAAACTGAGAAGAGTGTGGTAACATGACGCCTCACTTAAACGCTTGTTACGTCACTGCAGCAGTTTGTGGGGCGGCAACGAAGGGCGCCTGCGGTGTTTTCTTTCACCCGAGTTTTGGGAATAGACTACAATTTCCTTTCACAGTGAAACAAAATAGCACAAATATAAAATTTCCAGCGTAGCCCCAAGTAGGAGCGGAAAAATTTATTCCAGCGTCTCTTTACCATCCGATATCCACTGCTTAGATATGAATGCGGGTCTGGCACGGGGCATAAACACGTCTAATCGATTGCCGTGGTTATGATCAGGTACAGGTGATTCGTCGAGGATATATGCCACATACGCTGCATGGAATTCAGTGTTCATCGAAAAAAAAAGTGTGCGTGCGAGAGAGAGAGAGAGAGAGAGAGAGAGAGAGAGAGAGAGAGAGAGAGAGAGAGAGAGAGAGAGAGAGAGAGAGAGAGAGAGAGAGAGAGAGAGAGAGAGAGGCAGCAAGACTACACGTATACAGAGAAAAGTGCACAAAATCAAGATCGTTGATAACGGTAAACACTAACATGGTGAGAACACCATACGTTAATTGCTCTTTTTTACACAAAGAGACACCGCGGTTTGGACTTTATGAAATTGCACTGACAGGGTGCTAAAGGCATCGGCAGGCGCAGAGGGGAGTCAAAATTTCACGCAGTGTTTATTAATTCCTGTGAAATCATATTCCGAGACCGCCTCGCAAGTTGACAGAAATCAAGTGAGCGTATGTCGCAGTCCGACAAGCGTTCGCAAATTTTTCCAGCTATCGTTGCGGGCAGTTTCCCCTTCTTTTACCATCTCATTCGTCTCCCTTCTATTCCTTCGCCTGTGCGAGCGCGCCCATGGCATGGAAAAGCGTAGTGGGCCTCTGCTTTTATTTATTCGTCCAGTTTCTTCGTCCTGGGGCAGGCTGTCGCATTTGCTTTGTTTTCCCCTCGTGTTGCTACCAATCTAAGCGCAGCAAAAGTGAGCTGACAGGTTTAGGGAACCAGCCCAGAGGAAAATAAAGTTCTGTCTTACCGTGTGCAGGTATGGCAGGAGCTCTTTCTGCAAATGAAAAAAAAAAGTACATTTCAAGAACAACGAAAAATGTTTGATTTTTGTTCCACAAAAGACTTAACAGCAAGGTTTACAAGT